>NW_005871380.1:69368-122679 GCF_000147115.1 Myotis lucifugus
GGAAAAGAACAAAACAGTAATCTTTGGAGGAACATAATGGAATCCAGATGATTCTATGGACCTCATCATCAAACTGCTGAAAACAAAATATAAAAAGAAAATCGGAGGGAGTGAGGAAGGGGCGAGACAAAGTGAGTGCTCGTGCTCCAGACCTGCCGAGGGTCTTTATCTGAATAATGACCAGCGCATGTGTGTGCGGTGTGCGGAAAGACCGAGGCCAGGGAAAGACCTCAGAAAAAGGAGCAGGAGGAAGAGTCCCGGAGACTGAGCACCGAGGCCAGCAGTTCACACTCCGCCAGCCGGGGCGGGGAGGCTGCCAACACCGCGCACCGAGGGAGTTCTCCTTGGAGGTGCGATGAAATCGGCCCTAACTCAAAGCTGGCAGATCATGTGTCTGATCAAGGAAACGTGTCTAGAACATATAAAGACCACAATCAACAATAAGACAAACACCCAAATAAGATGATCTGAACAGTCACAGGAGGAGGTATGCAGACAGCCAGTGAGTCACTTTGTCATTAAGAAAGTGGACATTAAAACCACAATGAGATTCCACCACCCACCCACCAGGATGGCTGAAATAACAGGGAATGATCATACCAAATGTTGGCGAAGATGAGGAAACACGCTAGTGTGGGCTGTGAGCTAAATTCGTTACTTGCATGGAACATCATTCTTATTTGTAAAAATGACTGAAAGATAAACTGTGGCTATTCAGACGTGGTAATGTGGCAGATATTTTTTCAAAAATGAACAAAGCGAAACTGTCACATTGAGGAAAATAGTAACTGACAGTATTTTTGCCAAAGATAAAATGTGAGTTTTCAAACGAAGTTAGAATTTTGGGCCACCATGAGCTGGAGATTTTCACAATACTTCAAGACTTTTCTGATGAGATTGGTGGTGATATCAGCAAATGAGGTTTAAAAAAATATGTATCATGAAATGTGTTAACATTTGTCTACCTCAGTGAACCAATATTTTGCAAATGACCAACATGAATTTACAAAACCATGCAGGTGTACAAGATCCAGGAGAAACCAATGGGCCAATGCAGCAGAGCACAAGAAGTACAGCGGTAGTTAACCGGTTTGGCTCAGTGGATAGAGTGTCGGCCTGCGGACTGAAGGGTCCCAGGTTCGATTCCGGTCAGGGGCATGTACCTTGGTTGCGGGCACATCCCCAGCGGGAGGTGTGCAGGAGGCAGCTGATCGATGTTTCTCTCTCATCGATGTTTCTAACTCTCTATCCCTCTCCTTCCCTCTCTGTAAAAAATCAATAAAATATATTTAAAAAAAAAAAAAAAAGTACAGCGGTAGGGGCACGTACGCATTCTACCTAATAGATAAGGAAGAAATGACATAACGCTTTCAGAAGGTACCGGAGATGGGCCTGGTTCCTAGTGTTCGATAAGACTAGAATAACCCTGCTACGAACCATGAAAAAGAAAATAAAGTTTGGTAGCTTCTTGGAAAGTTAAACATACACTCATCCTATGTCTACGTGAGAGTTAGCAATCTAAGGGGTGGAGGGACAGCATGTCCGCACCTCTCAAAGTGGCTCAAAAAAATACCCATTTCGTGCCTACAATAGAAATGTAAAGGCATACATCCAGAATGAATAAATAAATATGGCAAAATGTTATAAAAACTGATGATCTGGTAAAGGAACTACACTGGGGTTCTATTATTCTTGTAACTTCTTAGTTTGAAGTTATTTCAAAAAAAAAAAGCTAGCCCGGTTGCTGTGGTGCAGTGGAGGTCACAGTTTGATGCCCGGTCAGGGCACATGCCCGGGCTGCGGGCTCGGTCCCCAGTGTGGGCCTGCAGGAGGGACCCAAACAATGATTCTCTCTCATCACTGATGTTTCTATCTCTAGCTCCCTCTCCCTTCCTCTCTGAACTCAATAAAAAAAAATACATAATTTTAAAAGGCTAAAATAAATAAAAAACAAACAAACAAAACCCCATAAAACAGGAACGGTGCCTGCTCCACGGTGAGCTCCCAACTCCTGCAGGCTGAGGGTGGGAAGCTGAGCCGTCCATCGTCCTGAACCCTCACCATCTGGAACTCCTCCATCTGCAGGTAGTGCTCCACCAGGAAGCCATAGACGTCCCCGATTCGAACCGTGCTGTCCAGGTCTGGCTCCTCCAGGAGCAGCTCGCACTGCTTGACTGACTCTTTGGGGTCCTCGCCGTATGTCCTGCCGAGAGCAGAGACAGCCTGAGCCCGAACCCAGGACCTGGACTGGCTGTCAGAGGTCAGAGCAGGCCCTCTGCCCCAAAAGGAGCTCACGGGAACCAGGGACCAATCTTTTGCGAAGGTAATTCTCATGAATTAAAATAACTAAGGAGTTCATTCATAAATTCACTCATTCACTTAACAAAAACTTGCCGACTGCTCAGAGTGCCAGTGTTGCGCTTCAGCAAAGATTTGTCAATCCTAGTCCCTGCCCAGGAAACTGTCTACAAAGGGGCAGTGTGATGCAGGGGGGCACCTGGGGGGCTGAGGAGGTTGGGCAGGGGGTTGGCATGAACAAAGGCCTGCGCAGTGACACGTTTGTGGTTTGTGGAAGAGCAGCAAGTGGTATGAGAGTGAGAACAGAGCCCGGAGGGCCTCATGAGCTTCCGGAGCAGGACTTGGCTCAGGGCGGTTGGCTAGAGCCTCTAGGGCAGGGGCGGGGAACATCCAGCCCTCAGGCCGCATAAGGCCCACGAAATCATTGGGTCTGGCCCTGCCAAGGCATTAGGGTGAGTTAATTAATTGTTTGACCACATAGAGCAGGCTGATTTTTTAAGCTGATAATTTTGTATGGCCCGCGAATGATGTTATAAACATCCAAATGGCCTTTGGCAGAGAAAATGTTCCCCACCCCTGCTCTAGGGGCTCAGCTCACACTTCAGTAGGACCACCTGGCCCGTTCCTGTCGAACCCTGACTTGGCCACCCCAGGCAGGCTGCCCTCTGGCCCTCACGAGTCCCCCCACTCCGTCCACAATGTCCTGTCCTGTGGCTGCACAGTCCTTGCTGCCCAATCTCCTCCCTTCTCCCTCCTGTATCTCAGACTCAGCAGATATTCCAGAACTTACGCACCCGAGTGAGTAGTGCCCCTACGAGAGCCCCACTTTGCACAGCAGTGTTCAAAATATTGTGGAGCTCTTTCAAGGGCCTGCTCTCAGATGAGGAAAATGCTTCCATTGGTTTAGATAGAAGCTGAGCTGCTGCTTACACAGCGGGCTCCTGGAGAAGCTGGATGAGTTGCCAATAAAAACTGGTGTCATGTACAAACCCAGATTTGTGGTCTCTCCTAATTACAGAGAAAATGTGCCGCGCGAGCCTCCTTCCCACAGGCTCCAGCCGCCTCCGTGGGGGGAGCATCGGTTTGATCACCACAGTCCCTGCCACCCGGGGTACAACGGCCCCTCCCATAGAATGCCCTGCCCGCCCCTGTGCACGGATCGGTCTCTGGTTGTTTCCTGAACAATCTTCCCAAGAACGTGCCCAGGCTCTAAGGGGCCCCCCAAGAGGAGCTCAGACCTGTTCCTGTCTAGGTGTCCAGGAAGTTCCTATGAAGAATGTTCCCTGGAAAATGAACCTGGGTCTGGTCCCTGGCAGTGAGGGGGAACCTGGGGGGCTTCTCAGGGCTTCCCTGGGGCCCCGAGGTGCAGTGCCCGCCTCCCAGCCTCCTCAGGAACGCACCTGCGGGCCTGAATGAACCGCTTCACCAGCGTCATCTTGCTCTGAAGCTGCGCCAGCTTGGTCTCCTGGTCCAGGGGGCTCTTGGTCTTGGCCTTGGACAAGCACTTGTAGGCCTCAGTGAGCGCCCCGTGGGCCTTGTCGTAGTTCTGGTATTCATTGATCTCCACCTGCGCAGACGAGACGGTCAGGACCCACGGGCCAAGGGCCCTCCGGGGGCCCCCAGACGGCGAGCAAGGGCTGTACCTGGGCACAGGCATCATAAAAACTCGCCAGCAGGTCCAAGGCCCGGCCCTTGGTGTAGAAGCTGATGATGGTCTTCATGGTCTCCGGCTCCTTCCGCCAGTCCAGGGACTGGAGGTAGTTGGCTGCCATGATGTAGTTTTCCTTTTGCCTCGAGACACCCGCGAAGAACACAATTTTCTCCGTGTCCCCAGACTTGAGCAGCGCCCTCATGGCCTAGAGGAGAAGGATCCAGGGCCCGGCTGGGAGCTCGGAGCCTGGCCCGTCCCACCCGCGGCAGCCGGCGCCCCCGGTTGGGTCCGGTCCAGGCACGCGCGCAGGGCTCTGGGTTCCCGCAGGCACCCTTCGGAACCCGGGCTGGGAAAGCTCCCCCCACTGGGTTAAACTCAGGACAAAAGGGCAAGTGTGCGCGTGACCGCTCCGGCCAGCTCACCTTGAGCTTGTTCCCGGCCTGCGTGTACTTCTTGGTCGCCAGGTGGTAGTTGCCCTGGCGCATGCAGCAGTTGGCAATCTGCTCCAGCAGCTCGCGCCGCGACTCTTCTGACAGGTCCGTGCAGTCCTTGGACACGGTCATCTTTTCGGCCATCTCCTCGGTGATGGTCATGTTCTGCTCCAGGCAAAGCTGCAGGGCTTCCTGGTACTGGGAAGGGGCCACAGACGCTGAGGCGGGGCAGTCGCCCTCCCACCCACCACCTCCGCAAGGAGAATTTTTCTACTCAAAAAACTGGTGCACATGCCTATGAGGATGGCTACTACCAATTTTCTATTAACTAGAACAGTGGTTCTCAACCATGGCTGCACATTAGAATCACCTGGGAATCTTTTTAAAATCCTGATTTCTGGGCCTCATCCTCCGGAAATTCTGTTTCTTTGTTACTAATGTTGTGGCTCCACCCCATAACAAAGAAACAGAATTTTCCGAAGGATGAGGCCCAGAAATCAGGATTTTGAAAAGATTCCCAGGTGATTCTGATGTGCAGCCAAGGTTGAGAACCACTGGGCTAGAAAATAACAAGTGTTGGTGAGGACGTGGAGACATGGGGACCCGTGGGCACTGCTGGTGGGAATGTAAATAGTGCAGCCACTGTGGAAAGCAGCATGGCAGTTCCTCAAAAAATTAAAACAGCTACCATATGATCTGGCAATTCCATTTCTGGATAAACACCCAAAAAGAATTGAAAGAAGGGCCTCGAAGAGTTATTCGTACACCGATGTTCATAGCCACATTATCCACAATAGTCGAAAAACAGAATTAACTCAAGGGTCCATCTGTGGGTGAATTGATAGGCAAATGTGGAATATGATTCAGTCTTAAATAGGAAGGAAATGCTGCAATATGTCACAACATGGATGAACCTCAAGGACATTTGCTCAGTGAAATAAGCTCTGCAAAAGGGCAAGAACTGGGCAACTCCACTCACACGCTGTCCCCAGAGCAGTCAGGTTCGTAGAGACAGAAAGTAAAGGGAGGGTGCCGGGGCTGGGGGAGGCGGTAGTTGTTGAATGGGGACAAGATGCAAAGATGAAAAGTGTTCTAGAGATTGGCTGCATGAAAATGTGCGTGCACCTACTGCTGCTGGACTAGACACTTAAAAAACTGCTAAGATGGTAAATTTTAAGTTTTGTTGTGTGCATTTTGTCACACACACAAACAAGATGAGTGGAACTCCCTAGCTGTTATTTGAAGACACGGGTGAAACGGGCAGTGAGTCCACATCCGGGTCGGCTATAAGGGTGGGCTTATTCCCGGCCCTGTACCCCAGGGAGGCCGCGGCCAAAGCCTTCCTGCAATCACGGGACAGTGAAGCCGAGTGCCCGGTGCCTGTGGAAACGGTGACCCTGGGGCTTCAGGGCCCGCGAGTGTGCCTGGCGGGGACCCGGCCGTCTCCCTACCTTCTTGGCGGCCAGCAGCAGTTCCACTGCCTTCTCATATTGATTGTGCTCAAGGAAGAAGTCCGAGCAGCGGGCCAGGAGGGCAGGGTCCGACTTCTCATCCAGGTCCTCTGCGATGAGCTGCAGGGCCCCAAACTGCTGGGTGGCGAAGGCCAGCTCCAGGGCCTTGGAGAAGTGGCCGGCCTGTGGACGGCAGGGGAACTCTGAGCACCTGCCGGACGCCTGGATCCGGAGACCGCTGGCGTGGTCCCCTTGCCCCCAGGCAAGTCCCCTGTTCCCGGGGGGCCTTGTGCTGCCCCGCTTCGGGTCCAGGGCAGGGCTGCCCCTCACCTTGTGGTAGAGCATGACCGCTCTGTCCATCTGCTCGCCCTTCTCCTCGTAGTAGCATGCCGCCTCAATCATGTCCTTGGGGGAGCTCAGCAGGGCCAAGTTCATGAGCTGGTCATCCAGGCCGTTCTCCTGCGGGAAGGGGGCGGGCAGGGCTCAGTGGTCCCTGCTCCTGTCTGTGAACGATGCCGTGCGGGGCCCATCTTCCCCGTTTGACGCACGCCAATCCACGTGATCGTGGTTTCCAATGAGTGTCATGTCTTACTGGGGGTGTGTAGCAGAATTTTCAGAGGTTTCCTTCCCCCCTATTATACAGAACACTGTGGGGACTAGTTTACGTGAGGGCTTTCCACATTTTGGATTTCCCAGGAGTGAGGCCCCGGGCTGGAACGCTGTTATGGATGCACAGGGTACAGCAGCTTTCTGTGAAAGGCGGACTGTGGACAAGGCCATAGCAGTGAGCCAGCCTCAGGGGCTCAGAAGCCCGGGGACATCACAGTGACGACTCCTTGCTTTACAAACACCATCAGGGAGGGGAGAGCAGAGACGGGGAAGGAGGGGCAGAGACCAGTGTGACAGGCAGAGTGAGGCCTGAGTGGTAGAAGCCAGCCCAGACGGGAGATGCGATGCTCACGATACAATTCTCTACCTTTTCTGTTTGGAAATCTCGTCACCGACTGTGGGAAACGATGACAAAGCACCGTTTCCCGTTTTCCACCTGCCTGGGTTTCACAGCTCCGCCCGCTGCTCCGTGTGTGCTGCATGCGGCCACCTACCTTGCACAGGCGGATGGCGTTGTTGAAGGCCTGGGCACGCGTGTAGAAGTGCACTGCCTGCCTCACCTCCTCCTGGCTCTCGTACTGCCGGGCCAGGTGATAGGACGCAGCCCAGTTTCCTGTCTCGTTGGCGATTTCGGCAGCCTAGGAAACCAGCAGAGAGACCCGGGCGTCTGTCCGCAGCTAACCCGCCCCCCCCCTGCACAGGGCCGACTCCCCCCACAGGGCCAACTCCCCCCACGGGGCCGACTCCCAGAACGCGCCTACCTTCTGAATGTTGCCCTGGAAGCAGTGAATGCGGACCAGGGAGAAGTAGTCTTGTGTCAGCTCATAGTAGCGCAGCGCGGCGTCCATCTCCGCCTGGCTTTCCAGGTACTGGGCCCACCACCTCCACAGGGTCCTGCGAGCAGCCCATAGGGATCCCTCAGGTCCCCACTCCCACTGGAAATGAGCCCCCGGGTCCCAAATGCCACCCTCAGAGTGCACTTCCCATGGCTGGCAGCCAGGAGGCGCGGAAGCTGGCGGAAAAGAGTGAGGTCCCCGAGGTCTGAAGGAACCATGTCCAGAGGAAAAGCCCTCCCCGCCCACCCGCCCCCCATCGACCTTCCTCACCCAGCATCCTAGGATCTGGCTCTGAGGGACCAAGAGGGTGATGCGCACTCTCACATGTAAAGCTCCAGGAGGAGGTTCCCTGAGCAGCCCCGGGCCCCCAGCCCCCATATGCCAACCCAGCCTCCCTGCCATGTCCCCTCACCCCGTGGGGGACACTCACTTGTCCTTCATCTTATTGATGTAGAGCTCCAGGGACTGCAGGTCCTCCGAGAGCATCCTGGGCACCTCGAAGCGGTGGGTGTCCGACTTCTCGTAGCTGCAAGAGGAGAGAGGGAGCGGCTGGTTCCCACGGTCTCAGCCGTGTTGCGTGCATGGAAACAGGCCTGAGCCTCTCTCCCCGCCTGTAGCTCTGTGGCCCGTGGACCCGCTGTCAGGAGACAGTGGGGCTTCCTCGCTGCTCTGGGCCTGCCCTGGAGAGGGCTCAGCTGTGGCCGGGCCCCCAGGCACCACCACCAGCACTGCCCTGGGAGGCACCATGCTGGACTGGGGCTGCAGCAACGCCACCAGCTGAGCCCAGGTCTCAGCATGCCCAGGACCCGAGGCAGCCAGGTGAAGCCGAGGCCCTGCCTCTGAGGTTCTCTTAAAGCAACAGCTCAAGCTCCCCTTGGAAGACACCCACTGAGGTCACCACCTGCCCTAAGAAGGTGGCTCTATCTAGACCAGGGGTGGGCAAACTTTTTGACTCGAGGGCCACAATGGGTTCTTAAACTGGACCGGAGGGCCGGAACAAAAGCATGGATGGAGTGTTTGTGTGAACTAATATAAATTCAAAGTAAACATCATTACATAAAAGGGTACGGTCTTTTTTTTTTTTTAGTTTTATTCATTTCAAACGGGCTGGATCCGGCCCTCGGGCCGTAGTTTGCCCACGGCTGATCTAGACTCTTCCTCTGAGAACCTATTTGGCCACCTCACTGGGGCAGAGAAAAAAAGCAAGAGGCAACCAGGGCCTGTCCCAGAGTGAGTGGGAGAGCCCCCGCTCACTAGCTGAGGGCCAGGCTGCAGTCGGCGCTGGCCTCCAGGTGCTTGGCGTAGTTGTAGTAGGTGGTGCGCAGGTGGACACGGTCCTGGTGTTCGGCGACTTCTATGGCTTTTTGCCACTGACCGGAGGCCCGGTAGAGCTTGTTGAGAAGGTCGTAGCGCTGGCATTTCTTGTACAGCTGCTCAGCCTCCTCCTGAAGAAGGGAGCGCACGTCAGCGCGGCCACTGCTCTGGCCCCCACACCACCCACTGCCGACGCCACACGTGCCGCCAACCAGCCCATGACCGAGGACAGATGGACACTTCAGGCTGTGTTCTGAGACCGACACGATGAATGCTACATGCCGATGTGGCATCCCATCTCCTCGAAGAGCTGAGCCCACCCAGGCCCGTGTCCAGTGGGGATGTCTTGGCCGGCCCGCTGCCACGCCCTCAGAGCAGCCTGCGCTCACCCCTGCAGACTAGGCCATGGGTGACCACTCAGGCGTGCTCAGTTCTCCCATGTAGCAGACACATGGGTGCCCCACAGCCCTCCTCTCAGAGGGGGTGCCCCCCACCCCCACATGGTGCAGGCCATCTGAACTGCCCCGGCCACAGCCCACCCCATCTGGCACTCAGCTTCTGCCTCCTGCGTCTATCCGTCTCCCGAGGCCTCCTGGGGTACGATGGGCCATGAGCTCCTTGAACATGCAGGGCAGGCAGGAGACCTGGCCGAGGGGAGAGGGGCCTTGGGGGCTCCTTGGGGACCTCATCTCTTTTTGCCTGAAGCTAGTTTAAGAGGGTTTGTGTTCCTTGCAACCAAATGGGCCAGACAAGAATATACCATGGCCTTCCCTCTTGGGTCGCAAGCAGGCACCCCCGGAAAGCCAGCAGTGGGCCCGCCTCTATGACCAGGTCCTCTGCCCCAGAGCCCAGCTGGCCAAGGAGCAAGGAGCAGCCTCCGGGCAGCGGGCCCATCCGTCCGCTGCCTGACTCACCAGCATGCCCAGCTGTATGGCCAGCATAGCCACGCGGGCCTCCAGCTCTGGTTCCTGCTCAGCCTCCCGCAGTGCTCGCGCTCCGCGTGCATGGCCCATGTTGCCCAAGCACACCTTGGCGACGTCCAGCCGCTGGGTCTTCACACACATGCGTGCCATGTTCTCCCAGACAGCCTCACTGCGATAGAGGACATGCAGCTCCATTAGCTTCCAGCCCCCCAACCTCGGCCCCATCTCGACCAATGCCAGGCAGCGCAGGGGACCGAGGTGGACATGCAGAGCCATCAAGAAGGGAGACAAGTGGGAGTTGAATGGGTTCTACCCACAGAAAACATGGCAAACTAGGGGCCACATACCCCCCAGAATAAAACACATGTGTCCCCCGGGTCCCATGGCTGGTGCATGACCTCTCACGACACTTGCTCCTGAGCAGCCCTGGGACACGGCTCCTTATACCAGGGTCCCTCCCACAGTCCCAGGATTCCTGCATCCCCTGCAGTGGACAGGAGGACGCAGTCCATTAAGAGAGAAGGGCCTTCTTTGTAGGTTGACAAATGCCCACGTCTCTTTCCTGTCTCAGTAGGTCCATTCGCTCAGCAAACACTGGCTTCTCTTGGCCACACCCATCACACCCACAGGGGGTCCAGGACAGCCCCTCCCCTCCCCTATCCCAGAGCTGGTGGGGCGAGTCTGGGGAGCAAGCTGAGGAGTGGGACCGAAGAGCTGCCCTGCAGGTCCCCAGGACTCCTGGCCCATCCCCACGAGCCTCGTAGTGTCCATCAAAGGTTCAGGGGCACAGGTTCCTCCCGTTCACTGTAAGGTTTCTAGGGTGTTCACTCCCGCTGACACTGACCTGGGGCTCCCGCCCCACTCCCTGGCAGGTCCCAGGCTCAGTGTGAGCCTGGAAATGGTTTCCGACCCTGGACGCCACTCTGCAAGAATGATGAGGCTCCACAAAACTCAATCCAGTGTCCTTGCAGGGGCTGCCCGAGAGGACGCTCTCCGGCCCTGCCTTCTGGGTGGTCCTCAGGCCTATTGGCCCTGAGCTCAGACCCAGGCCCTTTCCAAACATCCAGGTGTGAGCTCCACCCACGAAGGCAAAGGTTAACAACTGCGCTCACTGCATCGTCTCCTGTGGACCAAATGGATGTCTTCCTATCACAAAACCTGCGGTCCGTGCACATGCTTATACACACATGGGCCTGCACACACATGTACATGCACTCTGACACTTAGGCACAGGTACGGACAACCACATGCTCATGCACACGCATACCCTTGTAAACAGACTCACACACGAATCCCCAGCTGCTGCTCTGGGGCCCTCCCTTCAGATGAAGCCTGGCCTCAGGCAGAGCAGCCCCTGGAGCAGGTGGGCTGGCGCTGCTGCTTCCCTCCCACCCGGGCTCAGCTGAGCAGCACGAGGGACTTGGGCCACTCCGCTCACAGGCTCAGGACAGGGGCCTCTGAGAGGCGCAGCCAAGGTCCTGGTGAGGTCGGGGTGCTCCGTGTGCAGGGCCCAGCTTGTAGCCTCGGTGCCGTGGGCATTTACCTAGTGGCCTTGCCTGAGCGTAGCCCAAGGACGGACGAGGGGAGGGGCGACTTTCATGTCAGGCTTCCTGACATGGACATAACTGGGGTGAAAACAGCTCCTGAGATGGGAAGCTGGGCGTTGTCCAGTGGGATGGGCCTCACTGTGAGTGTCTGTGGTCTAAACGCTGCACAGCGAGGTGCCCTTTCCTGCAAGCAAACGTATACTTCTGTATGTTTTTGGCTCTACGTGGGTCCTGCTGGAACTTTTTAAAATCTACTAGATGTAACTACGGAGGGACGGCCGAAAGGGCAGGGGTGATGTGCCCCAGGTGGCCATGGCCTGGCTGAGACAGGCCTGTGAGAGGGGACGTTGGAGCTCAATCCCCTTTGGTAACCTCACAGGGGCCTTCCCACAGCGCTGAGGAACAGGACCCGCCAGTAACTTCTGGGGTAGGAGCCACTGGTAGAGCTTTCAATGGGGAAAAGCCACCCCGAAATCCACTCCTCTCCTTCGGACTCGGATGAACAGGTGCTGAGAGCAGAAGCCTTAGAACACGCAGCTCAGGGGCGGCAGCTGTCTCTTGCCCGGGCCAGCCCCTCCTGCCCCTTCCCCATCCAGTGGTTTCAGGCAAGAAATCACCTTCTCTGTACCACAGTCCTTCCTTACAGTAAGCGGAAAATCGGAGCTTGTCTCCCTCGTCCTCATGTGCTAGTGGGAATGCCCGCACCACGGGTGGGAAGCCAGTTGTCTAGAAACACACATCTGGATGCAGCCTGGAGGCCGCCCCTCCTGCGGCGGGGGCTCGCTGGAGCCCTGGGGGTCTAGGAGGCGGCCTCGGACCAGCGACGAGGCTTTCCCACATACCACTCGCTGGTCCTGGAAATGACAGCGAGTAAGAGCACCACGTCCTGGGTCAAATCTGGAATCTCAAAGCAGACACCGGTCTCACCCACAGCTCCTAGTGAATTCTGCACAATCTCTCCACCGACAGGCCTGGCAGGAAGCTGTCACTTCTCCTCAGAGGCTTCTCATTCCCTTTTAAACAGGCCTCAGTGCTTCCAAGGTCTGCCCCCCGAGTAGGCGTGGGCAGCCCTGGGCAGTGGGTAGCGGTCTGGGGTTTGGGCTCATCCTGGCCTTCCCGGCTGCTGTGCAAGACCCTGGTTAGACATGCCCCCCACCCCTTTTTAATATCTTTATTGATTTCCGAGAGGAAGGGAGAGGGAGAAGAGGAGAGAAACATCAATGATGAGAGAGAATCATCGATAGGCTGCCTCCTGCACGCCCCCTACTGGAGATCGAGCCCGCAATCCGGGCATGTGCCCTTGACCGGAATCGAACCGTGACCTCCTGGTTCATGGGTCAAGGCTCAACCACTGAGCCACATAGGCTGGGCGACACGGGGCCTTTTATGCTCCCTTTCCAAAAGATGTCACACGATTGGAACCTCATTTAAAATACTCTATGCCAAGGGTGTAAGAGACCAGTGCGAGGGCGATGATGAGGGCTGAGGGTGACCTCTTCTGTCCCCTCCCCCTTCCCTCTGCCTTGTCTTGAAAGCAGATGGTTGGTATCTGAATCCAATTACAGTGGGGCCTTGACTTACGAGTGTCCCGACTAACGAGTTTTTCGAGATACGAGCCGTCTCTCGGCCGATTTTTTGCTTTGAGTTGCGAGCTAAAATTCGGGTTACGAGCCAGCTTCAGATACCCCACCTCTAGTTGGCGCAGCGAACGTCACAGTGAACGCCACAACATCAGCCCAGCATCACGTGTCTCACTCGTTCACTGTTGATTTGACATACGAGTAATTTGAGTTACAAGCCCCGTCACGGAATGAATTAAACTCGTAAGTCAAGGCCCCACTGTAAACTGGAAAGCAACCTGAACAAGCAGAGAGACCTGGGAGCCACGGATCCGCTCTCTCCCAGTGGGCAGACCTGGGCTTTGCCCCACCCCCCACCCCCGTCTCCCCGTGCGGCGGCTGGGTGCTTTGCCGGTACCGAGCGCTCTCGGGAGAAGAGGATGGGCCCTGTTGACCTGACTGGGGTTCATGGTGCCTCCCTGGACTGAAGAAGCATCGGGCATGCTGTGTGCACGTATGTGACAAAGGGCTCCGTCCTTGGATTTAAATCTCCACCAAGTGGGAGCTCGAGAAAGCGTGTGCTGGAAGCACATCCTTGGGTGTCCCGCTGGGCCGGGCTGCCCAAGCGAAGCAAAGTGGGGGCAGGCGCCTCCCCCACACAGCTGAATGCGGGACAGCGAGAACGTCGGCCCAAAGGCCGGCCGAGTCCTTGGCTGGCCCCCAGCACAGCATCAGCACCAGCTGCCGCTCCATGGGCAGCTCCGGCTCCAGTGTGCGCTTCTGGGGTTTGTGCATCCAACATATACCCCAAGAAGCAAACACGGCCGGTCTCCATCCAAGCCTTGAGAGTTTCCTGTTGTCTGAGCCAGTCCGTGGACAGCACACACATCTGCACTGCATCAACTCAGGGAGGCGCCTGCGCGCGAGGCGAGGCAGCCGGGGCAGCCGAGGGGCCGGCCTGGATCCGGCCCAACTTTCTGGAAAGCCTGTCCTCCGAGAAGCTGCTAGAACCAGCCCCAGAGGCCCCTCTTCTCAGCTGCTCCATGGAGACCCCCTGCCAGAGCATGGATGACTGGAGGATTAACGGCCTCATATTCTGCCAGCAGCACACACACTGTTGCCAATCTCCCCGCCTCTCTGCTCTAAGATAAGCAGCCCCGTTTGCCCGTGTGCGGGAACGGGAGGCACTCGCGGGCGCTGCCCTGGACCCCACGCAGGACCCAAGATCAGGAACTCTGGAGGACAGGAAGGCCCATGGCCTGGCTTCCATCCCCCACGGGACCCCCATGGTCACAGGATGGACAAATGGATGTGTGTGGGGGGGGTGTCCTCTGAGGACAGGGTCACTCCTAACTCAAGTCCAGCAGCTACCAGGCCTGCTGCTCTCCCTGCCCCACCCCCTCCACCATGAGCCAGAATCTGGGGGAGTGACTGAGGGTGCAGGGCCTGACGACCCGACAGAGTCCCTTGAGGATCCTGGAGCCTTCCCTGCCCAGCCTGGGAAGCAGCTGGATGGAGCTGGCCCAGTGGCTGCTCTGCAGGCAAGCAGAGCCAGAGCTTTGTTTCTGAGACCATGTGCTGCTTTTTGTCAGAAACGAGCCCTTTAAAGACTCGTTAAGAATCCGTGATTTACATCCACAAGGAGGGGAGTTGATTCTCGGGAAAACTGCCTTTCCAAGGCCTCCATCTGCTGCTCTGTGCACTCAAGGCCTCCTGAGAGAACGGGCTGCCTGTGGGAATGAGGGCAGACAAAACCGTCAGGCCCTCCCCCATCCAGTCCCGGGAACCGAGAGGCAGGACCACAGGGAGGGGGGTGGGAACAGCAGCTTTGCTCCTGGCACAGGCCATGGAAAGTGGAGAAAAGCCTAAAATAGGTCAAATTCCTCAGAGAATTTGGACAGACGTTTCTTGAGACCCAGATTCTCCAAAGACACCCTGCCTTTCAGGAATGCAGACTTAGTGGCGTGGGCAGCCTCACCCTGTGCGCGGCACCCACAGGCCCTATGCGGCACCCAGGGGGCCAGAGCACACCTGGGACGGAAAGCACCCAGGGCCAGGGCTTCCACGGCTGGGAACTCTCCGGAGCTCCAGAAGTGGGGAGGTGAAAGGTGAGGACTGGGGAGACCAGGCCAGCTGACCCCCGCTGAGGTCATCGCATCATCTCTGTGACCTCTCTGAGCCCCAACTTTCTCTCCTGTGAGGGTGCTGGTCCCTACACCTTGGGGCAGCGCGTGAAGACGGCAAACAGTCAAGGCACGTGCTGTACTACCTGGAGCTCAGGGGTTTCACGGTGTCGGCAAAGGCCCACGGACCATGCTGCCGACTCGCTCATACAGCTGCTCTGGGGCCTCGGCTGGCTGACTGCCCTGCGCTGGGCGGGGTCTCCGAGGTGGTGGGACAGAACCTCCCGCTGTGTTGGTCTGCGGTCCGGAGGGGTTTGAGCAGAGCAGATGAAGGCCTGTGGAAGCCCCAGCAGCTGACGGCTCAGCTCGAGGTCCAGCACACACCACCGTGACGGGCCTGGTCCCTTATCCGCTGTGCAGACTGACATTCCCGTCAGCAGCAAACAGCCCAGGCCAGACCCCACATGCAGTCCCCTTCAGGCCTCGCTGGGTGCCCTGTGCGGAATGTCCAGAGCGCCACCTTCTTTCTCATATCTCAAGGATGAGGCCCTGGTCTGGTAGTTCTCCAAGGGGGTCCCTGACCCGCCAGATCTAGGCAGTAAGTGGGTCTGAGCTGGGACACGAAGGCCCGTCTCAGGGGGCCCTCTACCACGCCCGGCCCTCCTCTGCTGCTCTCCCCTCTGAGCGTTTCCCTCCTCCACCTGCATGGCCCTGGGACAAGGGCGGCCCTGGCACTCTGTGGGCTGGCAGTACCTCTGTGCTGAGGAACAACGGAGGGCTGGGTGGGCGACTGGTCACCAGCGTGCTGCCTGCCCTGACCTTCCTGCCGCTGTCCCAGACCCAGCACGGGAGATGGCCTGGAGCGCTGTGGGCAGCACCCGAGTGCCAGGCTGGCCACGGCCCAGACGGACAGGTGGGCCGGTGGGTCTGTTCTGGGCCAGCACCCCAGCCCTCCCTTTTGGAAAGGAAGATGGGGAGGAGCCGGGGAGGAGGGTCATGGAGCAGGACTTCAGAAGGCCCCCCTGCCTTTCCTATCAGGAAACACATCCTGTTAGTGTCTGGCTGCTGCACAGGCAGCTATTTGTTGCAGTTGGCTACGCCCTCCAGCTCACCAAAAACAGCCTCAAAAACAACCATTTCCTCTCTGCTGAGACACAGAGGGAAAATGCACGCGTGCGCGCGCGCGCGCGCACACACACACACAGACACACACACATACTTCCCCACAGCAAGCTCTCTGCTTTCCAAGACCAGCCGTTTCGTGTTGGAGGCACCAGGCAGGGGCTCAGGCAGCACAGAGGCTGCTGAACCCGCACTGCTCCCTGCGGCCCTGCTCAGAGCCTGCCTACCGCACGGGCTGTGCTCGGAGCGCAGCTGGTTGTAAGGAGTGAGGCCGGCTGACACCACGCTGCCGCCTGTCTCTCCTCCGCAGTTACTCTCTGTTCTCCCGCGTGGGGGACAAGAGGCTGCCAGTCTCCCTGGGCCTCCGCTTCCCAGGACGACGGCGCATTCAGGACTCTGGGCTCTCGCTGGTGCCCTGCTTCCTTCTCGGGATGGGCCACGCAGTCACCTGCAGAGCAGGTCTGCCCCTGCTCCAGGTGCAGGAAGGCGGGTAAGGAGGACCGTGAGGTGGGCTCACCGGCACCTGTTGCACGGGCCTTCCCAACCCTCCAAGAATGAACGGTGATGTCCTCTAGCCGCCCCTAGCGCGTCTTGGTTCTCCCAGGCCACAGCAGCTGACCAGGACCGGGACTTTCTCCACAAGCGGTTGGCACCAGCCGTCAGTGATGACTGTCCAGAAACTGGTGGCCACCGCCGTGCTGGTGGCCCTGGTCTCTCTCATCCTCAATAATGCGGCAGCCTTCACCCCCAACTGGGTGTATCAGACGCTGGAGGACGGGCGCAAGCGAAGCGTGGGGCTCTGGAGGTCCTGCTGGCTGGTGGACAGGGCCCGGGGAGGGCCGAGCCCCGGGGCCAGGCCCGGACAGGCGGACACAAGGGAGTGCGAGGCCCTGGGCTGGGGCTCTGAGGCCGCAGGCTTCCAGGAGTCCAGAGGCACCGTCAAACGTAAGTGCTCGCTTTTCTGTCTCCTTTAGGGCGGTAGGGCCCCTGGCCCTGCGAGGCATGCAGACGACGTGGGTGGAGTGTTTGCTGACGGGTGAGGGGTGCTTTGGTCTGAGGGGCAGCGCTGGCTCTTGGGGAACCAGGGGGGCCCCCGAGCTCCGTGCCCACCCTCCCCTGGCAAGTCACAGGCACACTTCAGTCCTCCTCGGCTCAAGCCTGCCTCTGTCCTTCACGACAGAGTTCTCCTCACGCAGCAGAGGGCTTTTCTCGGGCGTACACACGCTAAAGAGCAAATGCATTAACCAAACCAAGAAACACACATTTTTTTCTCCTGGTGGAAATTAAGATGGTTAACGAGAAAAATAAACAAAGAAGCTTAAGAACACATGGCTGAGTTCTGACTTCATTCCACAGTCGTCAGGGTGGCGACGGCGGTAGGCAGCCCAGGGGAGACCCAGCAGGGCTGACTGTGGGTGGGACACCGGCCGGCTGCAGCGCCCGGCCCCCCTGCCCCTCCGTGGCATCGCGGGCCCTGGCTGGCCACACGGAGCGCTGGGTCTGTCCCTGCTCGGGAAGCTGGGAACCTGACTTTGAAAGTAGGGTCCGGTTTGCGTGTCCCAGAGGGAAGGGTTCACCTACGCAGCCGTGGTGGCTGATGGGCAAAGTCTCCCAGTGACGGAGAGGGTCTAAGTTGCAGGTGGGTGTCATCCCTTCTGAGGACCAAGCGTGTCTTTAAGGAAATGTGACACACACGAGACTGCAGCTGGGCCTCCGCTAGATGCTGTTGAGGGTGTCCCCAAAGTCTTCAAGCAACGCAAACATGTGATGTGCCCGCTGTGTGGGCTCGGAACCCCGGCCTGTGAGGGAGCCCGGGGCGGGGGGGGGGGATGTCGTCCCATTTCATAGGCAAAAACCGGAGGCTGCAGGAAGCATGGGCTCAGCCGAGGTTCCTGGGGGCATGCAACCCACTCTGTCTACTCAGAGTCCCACACCACAGCCTGAGGGGGTGTCTGTCCGAAAGGTGGCTATCTGCCTGGCAAGTAGGGAGTGAAACGTCTCTTTAATAGACCAAGTGCACGAATGACTTCAGACTTTTCTATGAGCTCTCAGGACTCAGGGGCCTGTGGGGAACTGGACAGATGCAGATGGACTGGGGTGTCTGTAACTGGCTGGTCGAGAACGATCCTTCTGGTAGGGGACTGTCCTGAGGAGCAACGAAAGCCAGTGGCCCAGCATGGGAGGGGGAGCCCTGGGCCTCAAGGACTCCTGCCACGGTCCCCCCCGCTGACCAGGTGCCCTCCCTGTGTGTCCACTCCCTCTGTCCCCATGCTAAGGACTGGTCACCTCAGGCCAGGAGGACACACAGGGGTCCTCCTGACCCCCACACAGCCAGCCCACGCTGCGCTTCCCTCCTGCCCTGCCACGTGTCCTGAGCAGCCCCACTCACCCGCCCTGGTTTGCTGTCCGTCCCAGACTACCTGCTAAGCTCCCTGACCAACTTTTTTCCGTTAATCCTCACCTGAGGATATTTTTCCCATTGATTTTTTTATTGAGAGTGGAAGGGAAGGAGGGGGTGGGGAGAGAGAGAAAGAAACATCGATGTGAGAGAGACGCATCAACTGGTTGCCTCCCGCATGCACCCCAGGTACGTGTCCTTGACTGGGAATTGAACCTGGGACCCTTCAGTATGCGGGCTGATACTCTAACCACCGGGCCACACTGGCCAGGGCCTGACCAACTTTTAAAATATCCTCCCGCCATTACTATGGTGCCTGTGGCAGCTACCCTTAACGGATCTCTGAGCATCAAATATTTACCCAGAACAAGGGAAATGTCTACAGAAGCTTCTCTTGAGCAACACTGAATTGAGCAAAGTGAGCCCACTTCACACCAGGTCCCTGTGACATGAACAGGGAGCAGCAAGCCGGCATCCTGGCCCTGGTGGCCCGGAGCCGGGGCTTCCCCCACCACCTTAAATCAAGCCAGTGCCCAGTCCCATTCGCTCTTATGAACAACCCAGCCCACGCTGTGCCCACAACCTAGCTGGGCACAGAGACTGGGAGGAAGAAGCAGGGAGTGCTTGGACGATGCCTGCTGCCTCTGCATGAACACCTCCACACCGGCCAGTTGTCGCTGTCAAATGATCCCGTGCGTCCGTGACGGGGCGGTGGGGTCTGGGTTGCGGAGCTGCTGTCTGGTGCACAGTTCAATCCCGAGGACCCATCTAGGGACGCCAAGGGGACACGCATGTCCCCGGTCACACATCACTGGTCCTGCTTCGCCCAGAGAGCCAGGCCGCCCTAGAGATCCCAGACCTTGCGCAGGCAGCGAGGGCAGCGGTTAGGGACAGCAGGAGGCTCCGGCCAGTTCTGAGCCAGCGGTCCTGGCGACGCCCTATGGCAAACATCTGGAGAAGACATAACTCGACTTTGGTCAGGGATTTTGTGCTGCTGGGTGTGCTGAGCAAACTGGGCAGGGGCACAGGGATCAGCCAGTCCAGGTCCTCCAGCTGCCCTCAGATCCAGTGGGCCGCCTTGAGGATGCTTGCTGGGCGGGACGCAGCGATCCTGACTTTTATTACTGACCAGGTGGCTTTTTCCTTGCTGTGAGGTTTGGGGGGAACATGGGAGACTTGAGGGCCCCCTTCGGCTCCCAAAGAGATCTCACAACCGAACTCTGGTGTCAGTCTTACTCTGGTCCCGTTTTCTCCGTCATTTTTCATCTTTCCCTATTTCATGCATCCTGTCAGGCACCTGATGCTTTTTTTCTGAAGGAGATGTATCATGAATAAACATAATTAAATCCTGGGTACATGCCCTGCCCATTGGCGATTTGATGCTCTCCGGGCCCAGGTGGGGGGCCTGCGTCTCCCTGGAAATGTAGGTGGACGGGGGGTGTACCACATGCTGCCCGGCCAGATGACATCCGTGCCACATTCACATTGGGCTCCTTAACAGCCAGGCACTGGCTCGGGCTGGTGTGGCCCCTTTGGTTGAGCATCGTCCTGTGCACCAGGAGGTTGCTGGTTCGATTCCCAGTTAGGGCGCAGGCCTGGGTTTCAGGCTTGATCCCTGTTGGTGGTGGTGGTGGGAAGTGCAGTTGGCAGCTGAGCAATGTTTCATTCTCACATCAGTGTTTCTCTTTCTCCTTTCCACTCTCTCTAAAATCAATAAAACTATATTAAAAAAATTTCAGGTCCTGCTGCCCAGGCTATGACATAGGCAGTGTTAGAACCTGTAGAACGCCCGGGCGTGGTGGGTGCCAGCCTCCGAGGGAAGGGAGTACGGCTCAGAGAGGAGTCTCCTCAGGCAGCATGGCGAGTCCCTGAGCGTCACGTTCCAGCCTTTACAGCCTCTGGACATCTGCAATATGGATCCTCCAGGACTTGGGCAGGGCCTCGGTGGTGGCTTGTGAGCTTGGGGACGCCACCTGGAGCCACTGCTGGGTGTGCAGCGCAGGGCTGTGCACACAGAGCTGCTAGGAAGGACGAGGCTGGATGCCCGGGTGGGCAGGGCAGCAGGCGGAACACGGGGAGGGATCGGCCAGGGTCCCTGGTGCTGAGCTCCTGGCTCTCCCAGCCTCGGTCATGTGGTCTCACCGCACCAACACGTGCTCCCCTGGTGCTCGTGTCCACCCCAGGCCACTCCCCTCCTCAGCCAGCAATTCATTCAAGTCTTTCCTCACCTGCAAGGCCGAGCCTGGGAAACCGGACGGACTTCTCTGGGTCTGGCTGTTAACCTCCGTCATGTCTAACACCCTCATCTATGAGGTCACTTCCACCCCCTAAATTCTACATCTTTTAGAGAAGCAGAGCCTCTGTACAGTCATATAAATGGTAAAAATAACTGCAAAGAAAAATCAGTGTGAAGAAGAAGGCAGGAGCCCCAGCCTCAGCCTTGGGGGAGGGGAGGAAATCGCAGACCCCGGCGAGCACACGCCCCTGTGCTAAGGCTCAGAGCACTGCGGCCTCCCTCTGCCCCGTGTCTGCTCCTTCCTCCCAGCCCTGGACCCACCGCCACACCAGGCCTGGCCCTGCTGGCACCCTGGGGCTCCCCAACCTCGCCCAACCCCTGCCTCCTGGCCCTGTGAAGGGCTTCCAGTGATGGCAGTTGTTTCTGTGATTGCTCTGAAGACTACAGATTGTGAGCTCAATCATGGGGAAGTACAGCCCACCTGGGTAGGGGCTGTGCCTGCAGAAAAGCGATTGAGAGAGCAGGACCCACAGCGCTCAGGCATCTAGTGGCATTCTCTCTCTCTCTCTCTCTCTCTCTCTCTCTCTCTCTCTCTCTCTCCACTTGGCCCTCGGCTCTGGGATCTCCTAGAATCTGCTCTTACTTCCCAGAAGCGGGGCCTCTGCTACTGTCCTCTGGCATCCATCTGGCCTCAGAGCCAGTGGTGCCACCCCCAGGCCAGAACGGGCACTGGGAGGAGGCCTGGGACGGGGAAGGGGAAACCCTGCAGGCTGAGGATGACAGATGGATGGCAAGAAGGAAGCAGCTGAGACACAATGGGGAGGAGGAGCGCACGCTCCATGGCGGGAAGCGGCACAGCACCTCCACTCCACTCAGGCCGCACAAGCCTAACTGTGACTGTTGCCGGGCAGGGACAGGGAGCCACAGAAACCCTCACTGCCTGACATGAGCGGGGGGCGGGGGGCCCCGGAGGCTGACAGACCTCACTTGGCTCTGTGGTGGCCACCTTAACTGCCCAGAAGGGCCGCCGGGAAGGGACCTGATGCCCCTGCCCCTGGCCCTTGCGGGTCGCCCACAGCACTGCTCTGTGCTTTCTCTGCCCTGTGTGTATGTCCCGTGCACCCCACTCCTGGACTGGGTGCGGGTGGGGGAGCAGAGTACATGGAGCCTGGGTTGGGGGGCAGAGGGAGCTCAGTGAGGCTGTCAGTGCAGACAGAGGGATGAGCCCCAGGAGGAGAGAGAGACCCAGCCCTGAGCCGCCCGCCTGTGCTGACCACCTGCCTTCTTTCCTCTCGGCCCCTCCAGTGCAGTTCGACATGATGCGAGCCTGCAACCTGGTTGCCACGGTGGCCCTTGCTGCGGGCCAGCTCACTTTCATCCTGGGACTGACGGGCCTGCCCCTCATGTCGCCGGATTCCCAGTGCTGGGAGGAGGCCATGGCTGCTGCGTTCCAGCTGGCGAGTAAGTACCCCTGGGCCCCGAGGGGCAAAGCAGCGGCAGCTTCTGTTGGGGCTGGAAGGCCCATTGTGGCCTCCTAATGCCACAGCGGCCCCCTGGGTCACCCTCCTGCCCCACCCGTCCCTGTGGGCAGGAGCAACAGGGTGCACACGGAGGAACGTGCACACGGGGTGGGGCTCGCGAGGATCCGAGCAGCAGTGGTTTTGTATCTCAGCGTGGCCCTCGGCCCTTTTCCATTTTGAGACAAGGTGCTGACTCGGGGATGACGTGCTGGCTTCCAGTCTTCGGCATCTAGCACTTTCTCTGCCCCCTGCGGCCCGTGTGGCGGTGGCCTGGGTTCATGCCCTCCTGAGGGTGCAGCAGCCGGAGGAGGGGTGCAGCAGCCTGCCATCTGAGGGGGGCGAGTGCCATCTGAGCCTATGCCTGGCGGGGGGAGGCAGCCCCGCTTTTCCGCAGGGCAGCCAGGACCAGAGCCACCAGGGAGGGAGCCTCTGGAACAACTTGGAAGCCGCCACAGCCCCGGGGGGTGGCTGGAGGGTGAACTGGGGCTGGGCATGAGCACACCTTGTGGTCTCGGGTGCGAGCGGTGGTGTCAATGGTGGAATTGCTCCGAGGTGCCTTGGTGGCCGTGGAGGCACCGTGAGGGGCCGCTCTGCTGGTTTCTCTCGGCCTCTGCTCCTTCTTGCTGGCTCGGGGTTAACCACCGTGGAAACCTGGGATGTTCAGGCTTTCCGCTACCTACCGGGGAAAAGTTCGGCCCGTGGTCCCAGGGGGAAGAGGCTGACGAAGTGGCCAGGGCAGGAGACACTAGTAGCTGACGTGCTTGGCGGAGAATGGCAGCTTGTCCCAGTGTTGAAGGTGCAGTTCCAGCGAGCCCAGTGGAAGGAACGCTGGGAAGTCCGAAGTGAATCATTCTAGGAATAACGGGTCCCAGCCCCATCCTTCTGGAGAACAATTCCCAGCAGGAGGCTGAGGCCGGCAGGTGTCCGTGTGCGGGAAGTGCCTGGGTGTGAATGGGAAGGGCCTCCTGCGCCGTGAATGGGAGGCGGTGTGGTCCTGAGCAGGTCCCTGCCCCAGGCTGGACGCAGCAGGGGCAGCTGAGGGCCGACCGGAGGAGAGCGCGGGGTTTGGCTCGAAGGGGACTGGACTGCACCTTGGCTCTATCAGTTACTATCCATGTGACCCAATCCACACCTCAGTTTACCCAACTGCAAAGCAGGGAGGAAGTCTGCCCCCGACTGGACTGATTCTGAGAATTAATGAGGCAGGAGGACGGATCTCTGACCACTCTGTCCCCCTCCCCCACCCCCTCCTCCATGACTGTGGGTGAAAACCCAGACATTCCGAGTGATTCAGGAAAAGCACCCATTTGCCCTCTGCTAACCCGAGGGCTGTGAAACAGAACTGGTTTCTCGCCTCAGTGAATCAACCCGTGTCTATCACGTGGGGCTATCTGAAATTCCATCCCTTCAAGAAGGAAGTGGAAGATTTCGAATCGTGATTGGAAAAGCTAGATTAAAAACAGACATTTTAGTGGCATGGAGGAAATGGAAGTAACATTTCCTGATCTGAAAATAACTCTTAGCAGGATCATCAAATCACTCCCTGCACTGTTTCTCAAGAATTTCTTTGAAACATTTATTTAGAAATATTAGGAGAAATATTGTGGGTTTGGTGTGAAACTGACATCTTACTTCCTGCAAACTCTTATTTTAGAACAAGATAGTGTTATTTACAAGTAACATTTTTTAAAATCTCAAAGGGCGGGGGGAGCCCCACGAGCTAAAATCGAGTTGTCTTGCAGCAGCCCTGGCAGTGGGAGGGCTGCCAAAGGTCCGGGGGTGGGGGCTGCGCTGGTGGGGGGCAGGGACATGTGCTCCTCTCCTAAGCATTTCCAGGCCAGCACGCCCTCTGGGCAGGCCGGACGGGGCTCTACCGAAAAGTCAGGCAGCGGCGGATGGAAAAAGCCAGGAGCACCGGGCGGCAGCCGGCGCTGTTTCGGACACAGGCGGCCTCTCCCCTTGGTGTCTGCCCGCTGCTCCCCACGGGTCTGTTTTGCCCAAAAAGGAAATGCATTTGGCCCTGTTTAGACTTGTTTCATTGACAAACAGTACAGAACGCAGCTATGTGCCTTTCTTCTATCGCGCTGCTAATTTTAGAGTTAGGTTTTTTCCTGTGCTCCGGTCTGTTTTAAACAGCCAGGGGGAGACTGAAGGGCGCCAGGATATCCTGTCCCAGGAGGGGGAAATGCCTGCTAGTACCTGTTACGCAAGCCAACCTTGAGTCCCCAGTGCCCGGGCCAGAGGGTGGGCAGGGGAGGAACGAGGAAGGGAAAGCACATGGCGAAGCTGGGGGCCGGCAACAGCTGGGCCCGGGCAGAGGCGGCACACGCTGCCAGGAGGGCGCCCGGGCCCTGCCGCCCGCGATGGGTATCTGCCCACTTGCTCATTCATTCCCAGTCGTTTCTGGGCACAACCCACGCTTACACGGTGCCTGGCCTGCGTCTGTACAAGGACAGTCTCAGCCCCTCAGAGCTGCGGCTCCAAAGGGCCAGGTCACACTGGGGACCCTACAAAACGGCCATTTCCATGGATCAAAACCTAGGAAATAGCAGCCATTTCACCCGGTTTGCTCTATCATGTTCAGGCCGCCGCATGCAAGTGTCTACGTTCTTTGCAGAATTTTCCAAGTGTAATTTTAATTGACCTTAAAGGTGAAAAAAATTCCTTTCTGTCCCCTATTCCACCCCCACCCCATGAGCTGAATATGCTGTGAAAAGCCTGCATTTTCCCTGTGGAAAGCACTCTGCATGTTAGACACGAGCCCAGGCCCCGCTGGGTCTCTAACAGCCCCTGGAAGTCGGGGGCAGGAGGGTGCAGCCACCATGGAGGGGCTCTGCACTGTCCCCGGCCACTCCCTCCTCCCCGCTCTTCCTGTTGTAACCAGTACATGACAGACACCAACGGTCAGGCACCCTCTCTCTTCCTCCCACCACTCAGTCTGCTGGTATCCACTTCAGAGCGTAGAGGCCTCTCTGGAGGCGACGAACAGTGAGGCTGCCACCACGTGCCCCTCATCTTCTGATGACGGCAGAGGCTCCTGCAGGGTGGGGCCCTTGGGCCATCCCAGCCCCCGAGCCAGCAGCTGCGACGCATGGGCCCTGCCTTGCGGGCATAAGTGCTCTGTCCCACGGCCTCACACAGGCATGAGCCGAATTCGATCTGACTCACTCCACACACTTCCTTTCTCCTTGACCCTCCTGGTTCCTCCTCTCGCTGCTTCTCTGTTTCTTCGTGTCTGTGGTCTCACTGATGTACGCAGAAAGGCAGTCAGAGCAGGGGTCAGAGGGCGCCACCTACGAGAGGTGGAAGGTCTTTCCCAGACTCGGATAAGCGCAGATGCTGACCACTTGTGTCCGATCCTGGAGCAGAAGGTAGAGCCGGGGCACAGGCTGCAGCAGCTCAGCCGTGGGCCCTCAGGGTTCGGAGAGCAGTGGCTTTCCCAGGGCGTGTGGGGAGAGTGGGCGCCAGCAGGCTGCCTGGCTCTGGATGTGGCACCCGACCACAGGCCTGCAGACCGTCTTCAGCTGTGCTTGCTGCTGTCGGCATTCTGACTTCCCACTACGGCCCTGCTGGACACCACCACACGGAGACGCTCCAGTCCCCAGGCACAGCCTCCGTGCTCTGTCAGGACTTAGGGCTCCCCCGAGCTCGCTGCGAGAGCCGGAGCCCCCCAGTGCGCCCTCAGCCCACGCCACGGGCTGACTGTCCTGGGCAGAATGCTGCGGGGGCTTGGAAATGTCCTAAGTGTGACCCTCCTGCAGCGGCCCTCACTGTTGGCTACGCAGGACTGACTGCCACGTGTGGCCCTCGCTGGCGTTTTCAGGTGGGACGAATGATGTCGTGGTTATTCAGGGCTCTGTACTTGGGTCAAGTTGCGTCTTTGAAGGGTAACTCCTTGGCCACCGCTGAGCCTCCGGGGCAGTGCACTGTCTATCGGAGTCCCAGCCTGAGAGCCTTGTGGCTGCACATGCTCGATCTGGAACCATAGTGGGTGTCCCCCACGGCTCGCCATCCTTCGTCAGTGCCTGTTGGTGCTCCCCCTGGGGTGGAGGACTGTGCACCCCACTACTGAGAGCCCTGGGCTAGCAGGCCATCCCCCTCGTCTTGGGAGCCAGTCTTGCCTGATGACAAGATGGGGTCATGCAATGGGGGACCCAAAGACCAGGCGTCTCATGTACTCCCTCCCCTAAGCCCTCCTCTCTCACCCCCACTGCTCATTCAAGCCTGTACATATGCCACCTCTGATCTGTTTTGGAAAATGCCGGTATATACGTGAAAAAATTCCCTAGCACCGCCGCATCAAGGACCCGAGAAACAGTGTCCCGGGCTGCACGCATCCATGCCTGTGACACCCAGACACTTTATGATAAAAACACAGTACCCTTCGCAATGTCCCAAAGTGGGGCTTCTACCAAGCCATCTGCCTTTAGACAGTGGCTGCAGGTCCACTAGCCACACATTTATTGCAGGGTTTCTTCTCAGGCATCCATGGGTTTCTTATTCTAATATTTGATATTATTCCTAGTTTATGATTTATCAACTCTCATCATAAGTAGCCCTCACCCTCCATCTCGGCAGAAGTTTCAGTCTGGCCTCCTTGTCAATCACATGAGTGGCCCTGGACCTTCCTCTAATCAGTGGTTCTCAACCTTCCTAATGCCGCGACCCTTTAAGACAGTTCCTCATGTTGTGGTGACCCCCAATTTCATTGTTAGAAATTGAACATAATTAAAGCATAGTGATTAATCACAAAAACAATATGTAATTATATATGTGTTTTCCGATGGTCTTAGGCGACCCCTGTGAAAGGGTCGTTCGACCCCCAAAGGGGTCGCGACCCACAGGTTGAGAACCGCTGCAACTTATCATTTTCCTCAAAGTGCAATAACCACAATGAAATGATGCAGGTCAAGTACAAATGTGTCCGTGCCACACCATCCATCTTTGCAGAGGCCGGCTGTTCCATGTCTCGTTCTGAGCTGCCTTCACAATGGCCTTGGGGGCTCCTTGGAACATTCCCCAACAGCTCCTCATCTCCTCTATGCAGCTGCCCAGCAGCCCCAAACCCTCGTGCTTTTCTCCCAAAGACGGGGACCAGCACTTATCTGTTTTGGGCCACTTGCACCCCAATTTCCAAAGACTGGCACCGTAGAGAGTTCAGTGCCATCTGCACACTGAGCTCTTCCCTGCACACGCGCACTGCAGCCGGGACATCAGTCCTCGCGTGACCACCTCTGGCGCCAGCTCGGGGCTGCACTCTTTCTCTGGCCTCGGCCAGTCCCCTCCTCGAAAGCTTGAGCAGGATGACTAAGAGAGTTTACTGTGGAACCTGGTCAAAAGCCACGTTAAAAGCCTCACATGGACTCATGTCTGCTGGTTTCCTCTTTCCATTTCTGGAAATAATTAGAGGTTTTCTCCTGATGGCAAAACCTATAAACACACAAGGAGCCCCTTACCCCGCCCCTGAGAATGCTGATCTTATCAGTCCTCTAAGGTCAGTTGAGGTGATCAATGGTAATTGTCTTGGCATCTCAGGAGCTGGTGGGAATTCTGCTGTTTTCTTAGGCTCAGGGACCTTCTCATAGGACAATATGAGGTTTTGCTTGGTCTGGATAAATTTCTATCTTCTGCCTCTGTGTCCCATGGCCCAGCCTACATCCCCACTGCACCTCTCATTTCTCCTTCTTCTCCCTTTCCTCCATGCTGCTCTGAGCGCCGGCTCCTACGGATGTGTCTGATCATATCAATTGTACCATCTTTAGTCTGTCCTTTCTCCAGAATCCCTCCCTCTAGGGCAGCGGTTCTCAACCTGTGGGGCGCGACCCCTTTGGCGGTCGAACGACCCTTTCACAGGGGTCGCCTAAGACCATCCTGCATATCAGATATTTACATGACGATTCATAACAGTAGCAACATTACAGTTATGAAGTAGCAACGAGAATAGTTTTATGGTTGGGTCACAACACGAGGAACTGTATTTAAAGGGCCAGAAGGTTGAGAACCACTGCTCTAGGGAGAAACACTGGACAGCCACTGCCTTTCTGCTCACAGTGTAGGAAGAACCCAACCACAGCTGTGCCTGAGTGGGTCCATTAACTAGCTGGTTTGCTCTGTAAATACTCTCTCTCCAAGCCTCGCGCCAGCTCCGTCACAGGTGCCTGCTCTGCCAGTTCGGCTGCCGTGCACACTGAGGCAGGTCAGCCCCGCGGGCTTCCACTTCTGCCACCTGCATGTGCTGACCGTCACTCAAGAGGAAGGCCCCATGACAGACACCGCCGCCCGAGGAAGCGGGCAGGAAGGAAGAGAAAGGGAAGGGCGCTCTGCAGGCTGAGTGTGAATCACACTGCCCACCGTGAGGCCGGCTCACAGGAAGGGGCTGCTGCCTTCGCAAACAGAAATCCACGAGGAGGGAACCAACTCCATGTGCAGAATTTGGTGTGTTTGCTCAAACTCTCCCCTTTGATTTGGTTCTGGACAAACATGAACATCACTGCAAAGTCTTTCCAGGGACAACTCTGAGGAGAGAGGGGGTCTCTACATCAGGCTGTAACAGAAACAGAAAATCTGAGGTTGACCAGCACAGCCCCATACCTAGCGCCTCAACACCGCGCTCCCCCTCAGCCAGAGCTCGATGAAAGTAAGAGGCTAGTTTGATTTCAGAAGGACGTCTGTACAGGGGACTCCCCGGCCTCTGGGCTGAGGCTGGAGGCGCACAGGGAGCCCACATGCTCTGCCTTTCCGTGTCTCTGTGGCTTTTCACTGCTGACACGTGGCACCCACAGAAGATCCCACGCTGCCTGTGTCTGCTCAGTGCCCATAGCCCGCATTGGCTCGGGCGGGGCTGGGCGACTGTTAACGCCTGGACCCAGCGGACACTGTCTAGCACAGTGGTTCTCAACCTCCCTAATGCTGCGACCCTCATGTTGTGGTGACCCCCAACCATAAAATTATTTTTGTTGCTACTTCATAACTGTAATTTTGCTACCGTTATGAATCATAATGTAAATATCTGATATGCAGGATGTATTTGCATTGTTACAAATTGAACATAATTAAAGCATAGTGATTAATCACAAAAACAATATGTAAATATATATGTGTTTTCCGATGGTCTTAGTTGACCCCTGTGAAAGGGTCGTTTGACCCCCAAAGGGGTCGTGACACACAGCGCTGGTCTAGCAGCTGCCCCTGGACGAGGCGGGTGCGAGTGTCACTGCACCAGCCCTGCCACGCAGCCACGCAGCCGCCGTGGGGCCTGGGCTCTTCCCGCAGCACAGCCCCCGGGCCCGCTGTTTCAGAAGGTTCTTTGCACCTTCCTGGTGCAGAGGAGGGTTTTTCTAAATGTGTTTTTTAGTGTGAGGGAAGCCAACCCCTTCTTTGACTATATGCTGCATTAAAAAAAATGCAAAAGCCAAAACTGATCTTTACACAGAATAAGTCGTGTAAATGTGATAACTCTCCCTTTCTACTTCACCTCTGAGTTACACCAGCTGGGAAGTGAGACACCCACACCTGTGCTGGAAACAGCCAGTGCTGCTCACGGCTGGACTTTCAGGTTTTCAAGAAAAATGATGAAATATAGGAGGCACCGCTCGTCCATTTTCACTCTGTACAAACGCCATTTGTCAGGCCGTGCATTGCCCCTGCCCTGCCATCTTTATCACTTTCCTGCTCGTGTTTTCAGGATGAGGTGGTGACACCCAGGGTGTCTGTGAACAGGTGAATGTACACTTCTTTTTTCTTTTGTTAATCCTCACCCGAGGATACTCCCATTGACTTTGGTTGCCTCCTGCACACGCCCCAACCAGGGCTAGGGGCTGAACCGGCAACCCAGGAATGTGCCCTTGACTGGGAATCGAGCTGTGACCCTGTGGTGTGTGGGCCAGTGCCCTAACCACTGAACCACCGGCCAAGGCAAATTGACACTTCTTGAATCAATTATCCATACCCTGAACGTTCTTTCATCTTGTAATGGGAAAACCAGACACACTTTGAAACTGCAGTTTGTGTACCTTGTAGGCAACATAGCTAAACACAGAGAGGAAATAATAAACAGATTCCAGTGGTTACAAAATCACAGCCTAGCCCAGCTGGGTGTTGCTCAGTGGTTGAGCGTCGACCCAGGAACCAAGAGGTCACTGGTTCGATTCCCAGTCAGGGCACATGCCCGGGTTGTGGGCTCAATCCCCAGTAGGAGGCAGCCGATCAGTGATTCTCTCTCATCACTGATGTTTCTCTCCCTTTCTCTTCCTCTCTGAAATCAATAAAAAATATATACTCCGTATATTTTTAAAAATCACAGCCTACCCTACTTTCAAAATACAATAGTGATCTTAAGAAAAGAAGTAACAGTACAGTTGAGTAGCCTGAGCTGCTGGGAAATTTGAGTGTGGGCACGGGACAGCGTCCGAGTCTTGCCACTCAGTGCTGGGACGGTGCCCTGGCACTGCCAGGGGTTAGAAGTCAGTGGCCGCTCCGCCCCCGCAGTGCTCAATGGGTTAGTATTTTCACCACTTGGAGCTCAGAGTGCGCTCTCTCTCCACATGCTGGTCTCCTGGTGTCACAGGCCTCGCCTGAGTGCTCTCTGGGAGGGCTCGCCCAGCCACCGTCCCGGCTCACTGCTGGAGTGCTGGCCCCTCACTCCCACCGCACGCTCTGAACGTCTCTTTCACAGGGCGGACGCTACAGTGACTAATTTCATCTTTATCTCCCCAAGAAGAATGCCAGGTCCCCAAGGACAAGTCCACCGAGCCTTAGCAACCCCCGCCCCCCGCCCCCCGCCCCCAGCACACACGAGTGGGATCTCAGTAGGTCTGCCGAACGTGCCGTACGGTAACCAACGCCAGGGGCCGGCACAGCAGCCCGGGCTCCACGCTCAGTGGCATCTACTCAGTTGTGGGGACCGGGGTCCTGTCCCTCTGACAGGTGGGAGTCATTAAGCTCAGAAGAGCCTTCATTCAAGATGGCAAAATTAGTTACAATAGTAATAATTTCTTTAGTAATAAATTAACGTAGTAAAACAAAAGAGATAAAGAAGCTTAGAGGACTTGCTACGGAAGCTGCTATTCATCACGTCTTCTTTCCCAGTGACCACACTACATTCTACTCTGCATTAGGGGATCTCCTTGCATTTGTCTCAAACTGGGTGACTCTCTGAGAGGCCGAGACGAATGGATGGGCCGCACTCCAGCTGCAGGGACAACAGCTGGAGGAGGCACCGTGCTGTGAGCTTAAGCGGAGTGCTGAGGGACCAGGGACCAGATGATAGAAGGCAACCCTCCCGCCAGGGCTCTTGAAACACAGGGATGGCAGCACCAGGAAAGGCCTGGAGGTGGAACTTGGCATCTCAGAGGCACGGAGAGGCACCAATGTGGCTACAGAGTGACAGAGACAGGGCAGCCACAAGAGAGGGGGAGGAGATTTGAGGCGGGCCCGGGCCAGGCTGAGGTACGTCCGAGGGCAACAGCTGCCACAGGGCACCTGTGCATGGGGGGCACATGATGCGTGTCTTCCAGAGCTGACGGTGCGCTTGGAGGAGAAGCGTGTAAATGCATCAATATCTGCTACAGAACCGACTACACAGGCGAAAGCAGAGGCTGACTGCCAGTGTCAGGACGGACTGCAGGAAGTGCTTAATTAAAGAATCTAAAATGACATGCACTTCTAAGATATTCTAAATGTCTTATTGTGAAATATGTATGCAGAGAACTCAGTGAAACGTGTGTGTCCTGCTAAAGACACGCTGACGTGAACACCGAGAAGCCCTGGGTGTCCTTCCCGTTGAGCCCTCTCTCCCCCGGGAGGTAACCGCTGTCCTGTACTTGTGTCGGCCACTCCCTGTGTTTTTTAAATCCTCACCCAAGGATATTTTTATTGTTTTTAATTGATAATTAGAGAGAGAGAGAGAGAGAGAGAGAGAGAGAGAGAAACAGCAATCAGGGGCCTCCCATACATGCCCCAACCAGGGCTCAAACCTGCCACCTAGGCATGTGCCCTGACCGGGAATTGAATCTGCAACCTTTTGGTACGAGACGACGCTCCAACCGACTGAGCCACCCGGCCAGGGCTCCCGGGGGTTTTATACTTTTATTCCCTCGTCAGGTTTTCTTAAAGAGCAGCCTGGCGGCTGAGCCGGTGGGAACCATGCCCATGTGACTGAGCTGTGTCCCTGGGACGTCCTCTCGCACCACTGTTTCTGCAGCCCACCCAGCGCAGTGCTGCCCACGCAGCCGTGCGCCTGCCCCTTTCCTGTCCCGGCGGCCCAGAGCTCACTGTGTCCGTGGACACGAGTTTCAGACATTGCACCTTTGGGGCACAGTCGTTTCCTGGATGAGCAGGAGTTTCACTCCGGTGTAACCCTAGGAGGGCAACACCATGCTGTCCTGAGCTCCCACTCAGTGAGGTGGGACCCTCTGCCTCGAACCTGGGCCGACACTTGTGCTTCCTCCCTTTCTACTTCTGCCAATCTGGTGAGTGAGTGCCTTCTACTCCTTTCTAGATTAGGGTCACCTCTTTCCATCCAGCTCTCATAATTCGCCAGTCTCCACGGAAATGTCTTACAACGAAATTCAAGGTCCACTCTCTGTGTTCATCAGCGATGTACACCAACCTCAAGACAGGTAACTGAGCTGGGAGAGGGGGTTGCCCTGGAGACAAGAGAGGCCCAATTCCTTCACACTGTTCTGTTAGGACCAATGATGCGGTAGAACTGCAGCCGAAGCCACGTGACAGATTTAAAACATTCTTATAACACACACAACACGAAAAGAAGCTTAGTTTAAAAAGGGAGAAACAGCCAGCCATCATGGCTCAGTGGTTGGGCGTTGACCTGTGAACTAGGAGGTCACGGTTCGATTCCAGGTCAGGGCACATGCCTGGGTTGTGGGCTTGATCTCCAATAGGGGGTGTGCAGGAGGCAGCTGATCGATGATTCTCTCTCATCATTGATGTTTCTATCTCTCTCTCCCTCTTCCTTCCTTTCTGAAATCAATTAAAAAATATTTAAAAATAACCCTAGCCAGTTCTGCTCAGTAGATAGAGCATCGGCCTGCAGACTGAAGGGTTCCGGGTTTGATTCTGATCAAGGGCACATGCCTGGGTTGCGGGCTCGATCCTCCCTGGGGGGCGTGCAGGAGGCAGCCTATCAATGAATCTCTCTCATCATTGATGTTTCTATCTCTCCCTCCCTCTCCCTTCCTCTCTGAAATCAATAAAAATATATTTTTAAAGAAATTCTTTTCAAAAAATATATTTAAAAATAAATAAATAAAAAGGAAGGGGTTTCGATCACAGCAGAGGGTAAGCGTCAGTACCCCTCCTCCGGGTGGGTGACTGACACAAACCAGCTGCTGCGCTCGGGGTAAATTCCTTCTGGTCGAGCTAAGTCGTCAACGCTGCCCTCCCTGCGGGCTCCCACTGGCCTCGCTGGGAGCCCCCTTCAGTCAGGGCCTGGCTCCTCTCATCTCAGGCATAAGCTGGATCCTAACTCGCTCTCCCTAGCTCCCATCCTGCCCCATCCTTCCGAGTCTTGTTGAAACCAGGCATAACAAGCTCCCTTGGGTGATAAAAATGCCCAAAGGCAGTAAAAATGAGGACACATAAAGCATTTTCATTCTCATTACACAAAAAACAGCCACAGTTCCTTCCGCGCTAATGCAAAACTCGGTGCCATAAAATCGTGAGCAGAGGGTGCACCCTTCCCTGGGAGAGAGAAATGAGTTTTTTTGTCAGTGTGCATGACAAACAGAATTAGCTATTTTTAACAGAAAGGAAGTATCCAGAAGCTTTCCATGTATAAAAAGCTCCACAAAGTACTGTAAGAATTACAATAGAGATTAGTCACTGTCACCATTGTTTCCGACACGGCTGAGGTAGGTGAATGTCTAATTCATACATTCTAGAAGGTGCGTGATGATGAGAACATCTGCGTGTTTTTAGAAAATTCAAGCCTGTCCCCCACACCGCACCCCAGCACGGACGTGTCCCCGAGTTAGTAGGACCATTAGCTGGCGTCGAGCTGTTCTCTGCTCCGCGCCACGCTGGGTGTGCATGACGCGGTTTCCTGGGGAAAAGCAGGGGGAGGCCGCGGGGCGGGACCAGCAGGAGCAGACGTGTGGACGTCACAGTGCGGGGCCGGCAGGGACCACAGCAGCAGCAGCCTGGCCAGGGCACAGGGCAGGGCGCGTGGACGGGCCTGAGAGGGGCCACAGTCCCATCTGGACGACGCTGGGTTACACAGAGCCTATGTCTTTGTCAGGCATTTTGGTTCCAAGAAACAGACGCCCTCAGGTCAGCACATCAGAGGGTGGGGTGCTGGTGGAGAAGATGGGGCTCCCCGGGCCTCCCAGGGCTCTGCTTCTGCTTCTGTCCTCACTCTTGCTAGCCATGGCTCCGCTCAACCCCACAGCCTCCTTCGTTTCCTCTGCCTCATTCAGCCCCTTTCCCCCCAACTGAGAAGTGTGACGATATCAGGGGACAAGAAGGGACAGGACCAGCTTCCTCGGTAGCAGAGCAGTGGTGGCCTCTCCTCCATCCCAGTGTCGGGGTTTCTAGCCTGGATTCAGAGCTGAATCCATTACATCAGTTCTGGGTGAAAGTCCTGGCTTTCCTATTGTAAGAATTAGTAAAATCAAGTCTCTGGAGCTCCTTAAAGATAAAATTATTAAAGTAACGATGCTGTGGTGTTAGCTATGAACTCAATGTGAACAAGTCTGGCCTGGCCGGCGTGGCTCAGTGATTGAGCGTTGACCTATGAACCAGGAGATTGCGGTTAAATTCCTGGTCAGGGCACATGCCCGGGTTGCAGGCTCGGTCCCCAGTAGGGGGTGTGTAGGAGGCAGCCGGTCAATGATTCTCTCTCATCATGAATGTTTCTCTCTCTCTCCCCCTTCCTCTCTGAAATTATATATATATATATATACTAATAAAAGGGTAATATGCTAATTAGACCAGATAGACCACATGTCTTCCAGACGTCATTCTGGACATCCTTCCTGACAAAGCTGGGGGCGTGGCCAGCCTGCAAACTGCCTGCGGCCCCTCACCCAGGCTGGCCCCACCCCGCTCCAGGGCCCCCTTCAGGGCAGGCCAGCCATCCCCCACCCATGCACCAGGCCTCTATCCTATATAATAAAAGGGTAATATGCAAATTTACCCTAACAGCGGAACAACCAGAACGACCGCTGGACCAGTCACTATGAGGCGCACTGACCACCTCTTGGTCCCTTTCCCCAGCTGGCAGGCTTCGATCACCTGATGGTGAATGGAGAACCGGGGGTGGGTGGTGGTGGGGGACAGGGCTGGCAGCAGGCAGCTGGGGAAGATGGCCCTGATCGCAGGCCAGGCCTAGGGACTGTACCCACTCACGAATTTTGTGAGCTGGGCCTCTAGTATATACATAAAAAACACCACATGAAACAAAACAAAAAATAAATGTGAACTAGTCTGTGGGAACTGCCATCAGTGGAAGACTCTGGCCACAGTCCCAGCACAGCCCCCTCCCCTTCTAAACAAATGCAACCGGGGGCAGGGGGTATGGGAGAGAGGGAAATTCTAGAACCAGCTGCGTCTATTTAGAAGCTGCGTCTATTTAGAAGTAAGAGGAGAAGCCAAAGGCGCCAGCAGGAGACTCGGACACATCTCCGATCTCAGCTTCTGCCCCTGCCTAAGCATGCAGCTCTAGGCCACCTGGAGTTCTGAAGGAAAATCTCTATTTCTTTAGAAGCAAATGCTAAGAACAAGAAAACGCTTAGGAACAGGAATTCAGACCGAGTTAAACACCAATCAGAGTTGTTACTGAATGAGATTTAGAAAAATGGGTTGCTTTCACTTTGAACGAGTGGAGTGTTTATAAAGGTCAGAGAGCACCTACACAGTTACCACTGGGTTTGTTGGGGTGAGGGAAAGCGAGGGTCAGTGCCACCTTCATGGGGAGGTCGGCTCAGGAGCAGCCTGACCCCTGGAGGGTCCAGGAAGCGCACATGGGGCCAGACTGCTTTCTTTCCAGCCCCGGGCAAGGATCCTGCGCAGGATTTAGCGGGGCGCACACTGCACCCCCACCTCCAGCTACAGACTCAGAGGTCATAAAAACCCACGCGGGCCGAGTGCGGAGCACCTCCACCCTGAAGGCCGGCGCCAGGAACTGGGCTCCTCACCCACCCGGGGAGCGCGGAGGGTCAGGGCAGAGGCACAGCTGCCTCGAGAGGGGAGTCGGCAGGCTTCCCCCGGCTCCGAGGAAGGCTTTCTCAACGCCTGTCTTTCACTTACAGGTTTTATCCTGGTCATTGGGCTGGTGACATTCTACAGAATCGGCCCGTACACCAGCCTGTCCTGGTCTTGCTACCTGAACATTGGCGCCTGCCTCCTGGCCACCCTGGCAGCCGCCATGCTCATCTGGAACATTCTTCACAGGAGAGAGGACTGCATGGCGCCCCGAGTGATTGTCATCAGCCGCTCCTTGACGGCTCGGTTTCGCCGGGGGCTAGACAATGACTATGTGGAGTCACCGTGCTGACGGCTGCCAGGGAGGGGCCCTGCCTGGGACTTTATCCACTGTAATGGAACAGTCTAGAAACCAAGGGACTGCCGGCGTGGAGGCGGCGATTCCTATGGTTTCTTCTATATGCATATGTACGATACACAGGTATGTTTACTATGTTTATATAAATATATGACCATATATCGTCTGTGCCAGCCTCCCTGACCCACTCACAACCTGGCTTCACGCTCACGCACGTCGCAAGGCGGTCAGCCCGAGATGCACGTGAGGGCGCAGCTGCCCTGCTCAGCGCCCTGGTCTAGGGTTAATTTATTCTGTGCCTGCTGAGATGGGCACCGCGGCCAGCCTTTCTTTGGTGAAGCAGAACATCCCGGGAGATTTTCTGGAAATGGCTGTATTTTCCTCGAGGGGCTCAGAATCTATAATCAGATGGTTACGGCTTTAGGACAGGAAGGAGTTAGTAATGTCTGTTTGTGCCTGATTATTTTTCTAAGTTAAAATAAAATGGAAACCTCTTGCCGCTGTCTAAAATGTGTGTTGCATCTCCCTTCACTGCCACGTGGTAAAAGGAATTTGGTCTGTTTTATGTGTTTTTTGTGGGTTAGCAGTAAGAGAAGGGTTGAGACATTTTTAAAGATCTGGTGGGAGTGAAACTTCGGGTGACTCATGTCCTTATTCTCATTTCTGGTCAACTGAGCCTCAGACACCCACCCTCCTACAGACTCTGCATACTGTGGTCATATGTTGGCAGATGCACAGTTAGTGGAGCCGGAGGGGAACGTCTATTTGTTTAAAGAAATTCTGAGAGGGGTCCACTTCTCCCACATAAAACCTTTGGCCTCTCTTCAGTCAAACACCTGGTGGGCGATACCTTCGCGATGCTACACGGATTCTAAACCACCCAGCTCTTAAACCTGTGAGAGGTGAACAGGCCGTAAGTCTCCAGGCTGAACAGAAAACATTAAAGAACTGGCCCATATCCTCAAGGACTGCCTGGCGACATCTAAAGGACCGTCCTTTGATAGCTGCACGGCTTGAGCTCATGCCACCTGGAAGTGGAATCGCTGTGGCCATCCTCTGCCCAGGAAGTTGACCCTGGGCGCTGTGGGTGCCATGCAAAGCCAGGGTAAGGCCCGGCTGTCACTTGGCTGAGCCTCCAACCCCAAGAAACTTTCAGCTTTGTTGCTTTGAACGTTCCAGACAAGTGAGGTGGCCAGTCTGGAATTCAAAGACTGTATCGCTCCAGGATAGTCAGAACAAATGGTCCTGCTCCCCATCTGGGGTATGCGGATGCGAACAGTCATAAAGCAGTTGAGGATGATTTAAAAGCATCCATGGCCTAATCATCTATAATAAAGCTAGCAGTCGGTGTAGCAGCAGCCAGGTGCCTGCCCCACAACCAGTACGCTCATGGGAACATCTAGGTTTGAGCTTCCTCCCTTTGAGCTTCTGTCCGACAATGGATTTCCCCCAAATCATATGCTAAAAATAATTGTTTTTGAAAAAGAATAATGAAATATTTAAGATGTATAATTTTAATAATATTATGTATATGATTATATAAATGTTCATTAAAGTTTTAAAGTTGGCCATCTGGTTGATTCTAGTCTGTGATCGTGTTTATATTAAATGAAAAGTGAGCAGAGAAAGGCTGAGCTACGCCATCCAGCCACTCTAGGTCACTTCCAACAAGAGTCCCCTTGTCCACATGGCCAGTGTTGAAAAGGCCTCCCAACTGGAACAAGGCTTGGCCTGTTTTAGAAATAAGCCAAGCAACCAGGGTCACACACTAATTTGAAAGGCGCATCCATGTTACAGAAACCATCACTGCCAATGAGGAAGGCTTGTTCCAGGCAACTTAATTTTCCATCTTTCTCTTCCCGCTTTAGTTTCATCCTGTAATAATTTTTCTACCCTTTCGAGATTGAAAGCTGTCAAATGTCCCCGGGAAGAATTGCTGAATTCTCTCAGGAACAGAGAGGAAGCTGCTTTTAGACAGCTTTGATTGACTTCTTTCAGAGTAATTTTAATTGCATCTTCACTGTACTGTTTTGAGTGTTTATCATCAAATCTTTTTTGTTTAGTAGCAATTGTTCCCAGAGGGACAGGTATTACAAATATTTAGCAACTGCAGAACTTTCTACTAGGAAGTGTCCAGAACACTATGAAATGAATCAAAACAACTAAATAACAGCCCAAAAGGCTCAAACATTGCAGAGGCTGAGAGCCAGCCTCACCTGCTCCCTACGCCCAGCTGTGCTGCGCCAAAACTCACTGCTCTACGGCACATGCCAGGCGTGTCCTGGTGCCTGCATGAGCAGCGGCGTTTCACTGAGTGAAAAGACCAGGGAATACAGCATGACAGAGTCAGGGAAGACTTAATGATCCTTAGACTCTCATCTAGAAGGGGAGAGCAAGTACCCTAAGAGTGTACACATCCCTTCGACACCTCCGAGAACCGAATCCTCACCTTTTGATGAGTTTGATAGATTTGAAAGCTTCGTCCATGTCTCCGACGGCGATGAAGAAGCTGAAGTTGAGCATGGCGTTCCGGGTGGCCTTGTCGCAGTCCTCCAGCCCCACGAAATCTCGCAGGGGCCTCCTGCCCACCATCTGGGGGACGCGGTTGTGCTGTGAATCCACCCAGTTGTCTCTGTCTGCTTCTCCTGGCTGATTGAGAAAAGGCGCTGATTACCTGTCAGTTCATGTAAAGCTAATGTCTACACTAAGCCTCTCTCATATGTCAGCTACGGGGGTCGCTCTGCAGACAGATGTGGATAGTCAGCAGGAGGCCCTGAAAAATGCAACAAAATCAGTCCTCATTTGAAATCAGAGCTTTTGGCTCTGGTTTCAGACAGCAGATAAGCAAAGGCAAGTCTATGCACATGAAATCATTTTTCAACCTCTGGTTCCCTAATATCAACTTTTCAAAAGTTATACAATAGTTGTGAAAATCCTCAGCCCTGGCTGGTGTGCTCAGTGGTTAGAGCATTGCCAGGTTTGATTCCTGGTCAAGGGCACGTTCCTGAGTTGCAGGTTTGATCCCCGGCCCCAGTCTGGGCACAAACCACAGGCAACCAATTGATGTGTCTCTCTCACATCAATGTCTCTCTCTCTCCTCCTCCCTATTTCCCTCCCTTCCACTCTCTAAAAATCAATGGAAAAAAATATCCTTAGGTGAGGACACACACACACACACACACACACACGAAAATCCCCACCTACCAGCTTTGTTTCATAAACTAGAAAATTTTTACTAACAAGTCAGACATGTACACGTGTGCACAAGGTCTTAAGATGATACAATGCCATCATGATTTCAGGTGGAATTTTCCAAAATGATAACCTGAATTAGTGGAGTGCCCTCCACTGGTTTTTCTCAGAAGAAATGTCAACCTAGTGCAGAGCTCCCCAGACAGGTGTGCGGAGAGAATGAATGTCTGAGCAGGAGCTCCATGTTATAGTGGCTGCCTGAGGCCTTTGTGTACCTGGCACCTTGAAATACAACCGACTGAGGGGACCAGCTCTGCCAACAATTGGCTTCCTTCCTGACTGCTGGGCACTGCTCTCGCCTGCATGCCCACAGTCTCCTCCAGCCTCCAGCCCCCACACACCACCCTCTGCTTCCCCACTGTCTGCTTCTTTCTCTCTGCAGGATCCGTTTCTCTGATGTACACACACGCTACCCTGTGTAAAACGGGGTCATGATCCATCCTCCTGGACCAGTGCCCCTGCACGTCACTGGTCTTGAATTTGTGCTACTCCATGATTTCTGCAAGGCTAGCCTCCACCACCTGCTCAGTTCCCAGCAGCCCTTCCATCTCACTGCTGCTTCTCAGGTTCATCTGTGGTCCCCAACTTCAGGGGGTGCTTGACCGGGGCCTTGAGACACTGGTAGGAGGTGTGGATGGCAAGACCCTTCCAGGCACCAGGGCATAATAAGCCAAGGCCCTGAGGCAACCCAGGGCAGCTTAAATTCAGAGTTCATGGCCATCTGTAGGCTGGGTCACACTGGGCAGGAGGCTGAGGTTTGGGCTGACTCTGCATGGAACGGGGAACCTTTGGAAATGTGCATGTACAACAAACAACTGGCAATGCTGACCACGATGGTTTAACAATCACAGGGCAGGACCTGAGGCCCATCAGCCCTGCTGTGATCTCATCAGAGCCCTGCTCCTGGGAGCACACTCGGGAATCTCACAGAAGCATGAGCATCTGAGGGCCCTGTTTCGCCTGCCGCCGCCCCAGCATTTACACCCACTCTCATTACAGCTCCTCGAGGAGAGACAACCACCTGCCCTGGCCACACAGGGAGCTGGGGGCCCAGGGCTGTTGGCTCTCAGGTGTGGGGACAGAAACCTCCAGGACGTGGCCAAGGGAAATAAACACAGGTCAGTAATCAGAAAAAGAGCAGCTTTTAAAGAAATACAAGGCTTTATGACAGCGGTTCTCAACCTGTGGGTTGCGACCCCTTTGGCGGTCGAACGACCCTTTCACAGGGGTCGCCTAAGACCATCCTGCATATCAGATATTTACATTACGATTCATAACAGTAGCAACATTAGCTATGAAGTCGCAACAAAAATAATTTTATGGTTGGGTCACAACATGAGGCACTGTATTTAAAGGGCCAGAAGGTTGAGAACCACTGCTTTATGGCCATTTACCACAAGCACCTTAAGTCAAATTAATAAGACTTCCTACATTGCAAATGTAGGTCAACTATTTCCTGTAAAGCAGACATCAGGTGACAGCCTGTTCATGCCACGTCTGGCCAGGACAAGTGCTCTGTGGTGACATGGGGAGCTGATACGCTGTCATATCCTTGATAAATCTGATTAAAGAGGACATGCAGGTGAGGTGGGAAGTATTGTCATAGACAAGTGTAGCTCAACATAAAGAAAGATCTTGAGAAAAGGGCAGCGTTAAGGTAACAGAGGATAAGTGGGGAGTCATCTTACACTGCATCACACTCGTCTCCTCTCTTGGACAACTAGGGGAGTAGCACAGAGAAGACAAGAAATGAGAGAAAGACGCATAAATGTGTGAGAGGAACCAAAGTCCACAATGTGAGACAATGGGGGCGGGGGGGGAGACATTGGCAATAGAAAGAATCCAAATGTCTCCCACAATTTTCTGAGTTCTCAAGTCCAAGAGCAGAAAATGCCAAAGGAGCACGAAATAATGGAATTCAAAAAAATGCTCATCTGGTGGAACCCATCTATTTCAAATAAGGGATTGAGAAAACCTGCATTGACAGAGCACAGGGATTCTGGAAAAGTCACATGAGTCCATTCCCAATTTTCACGAAGATCCATTTATCACAAGTAAATGTCAGTCCATACACTATTCATCATGCCCACGCCCATGCCATGCCATTTTATGTGGTATTTTTAGGGACATGGGAACCAACTGTGCCCAGGCTCGTTGTTTCGATCACTCATGCCACGACACGTGCAGTTTTGCAGTCTCAGAACCACAGACCCACACTCAGCTCGTCAGGGGACGTGCAGAGGCCAGGGGGCCACGCAGCTGAGGAGACCAAGTCCCAGGGAAGGCAAGTAACTCGGCCACAGTAACCACACTGGGGCATGAGCATGTATGTGCTGAAAACAACCCTGTTCCCTTACAGACTTAAAACCTACATGTGTGTGACATGCACAAACGTAGGTAAGTACGGACACCTCTTGCAAGGCCACATGCCAGCCTGGTCACAGTGACCATCTCTGGGGGCTGGGTCTATGGAGATTTGCATCATCTTTGGTCTTTCTTTCTTTTTTTGTAGCGTCTAACTTTTCTAGGAACACACAATTTTAAAAACACAGCTGAATAAAAAGGGCCGGAAAGCTGCAGGGTGTGGTGCCCTCGGGGGAGCCCCTGGGAGGACACCCGCCTCCTCAGCACAGCTCTGTCTTGAGAGCAAAGCTGTCTCCGGCTCCTCCTGACACTTGCTGGAATTTCAGGGGACAAATCAGAGCAGACGGTTTGCCTTGTCCATGAGCGGTGAGCAGAGGCGCCCCACTTCCCGCCGGGGAGCCCCAAGCCCAGCCCAGGAGAGGGACCCGAGAACACGCCTGGTGCTCACGAGACTCGCACCTTCTTTGTGAAGTAATAATGGGGCACTTCCATCCCCAGGAGAGACTGGTAGGTGGGAGGCCGTGAGAAGCTGTCCTGAAGCAAGAAGCCATGCTCTTCGGAGATGAAGAAGGACAGGATCAACGCGTCCGCCTGGGAGAGGGAAAGACGGTTGTTAGTTTGGCAATAGACTTTCCTATTTTGTGTCTAATTCCCATTTTCCTTGCCGAGGTATTCACATAGAACACAGATAAAACAGGATGAGCACACTCTGACGCAGGTAATCCACTCTCCCCCGGGCCTATGGCAACACCAGCCTCCACCGCCATCTCCTGTACTTTGGAAAAACTGACGCATCTTCTGGAGGATGCACCTCATCCGGTTTGAGAGCCACTATGTCATTCTCACTGACTGATGTCCTTGTGGCAAAGACTAACATTCCCACCGAGCTGGGGACGGAAACTCAGAAGAGCTCTCATGTTTAAAAGATAGCCCCCTCAGTTTCTTTACTCTGATTTAAAACCACCCGGAGCAACAACGACAAAAAGATTCCTGCCGCAGCTTCCAAGGAATAGGGAATGCACGGGGGGAGGCGGGGGGCTCTTTAGGGTCCTGTCCTGCGGGATTCAGAACAGCAGCTCCCGGCTGCAGCCCCTTCTGAACAGGAAAGCAACAGGGGGCCTCGGGGTGCCGGAGCCTTTTCTTGCTGTGTGAATTCCTACACTTTCTCATCATCTTCAGAAAAGACCCAAAGAGCTATCTGTCCAAACTGCTGGAAAGTGCCCTTCACGTGTACACTCCCTCATCATCAATTTGCATGTTCTTATCACTTGTCTAGACTTGTCACCAGGCCCTCTACATGAGGAAAATTCCCCTGGCAATGTCTTTGCTTCTCTCAATCCAGTGAAGAGATGCTACCTCAACACACTTTCCCACTCAGTGCTTCAGAACCAATGGTCGGATCCACTTCTGAAAATCTCGGAGCACGGACACAGATTGCTGATAATCTCAGGGCATCCGAAGGGAAATTCCTTCGGCAGGGAGACAAGCCCCCGAAAGTTAGAGGGCGGCTGTCCTTTGCTGACTTACTGAAGACCCTGCGTATAAATTCTCTTGGAAAGAGATGGCTTAGAAAGCGGCACAGCATCCCTAACCAGTTTTGCTCAGTGGATAGAGCGGCAGCCTGTGGACTGAGGGGGTCCCAGGTTCGATTCCGGTCAAGGGCATGTACCTTGGTTGCGGGCACATCCCCAGTGGGGGGGTGAGCAGGAGGCAGCTGATCAATGTTTCTTGCTCATCGATGTTTCTAACTCTCTATCCCTCTCCCTTCCTCTCTGTAAAAATATCAATCAAATATATATATATAATAAAAAGAAAGCAGCATAGCAAGCCACTGGGCTTTCCCAGGTGCTAGACATCCGTCCCACAATGCATAAGAACTGGAAAGTGTCAGCGTCCAGGCCCTTGGGATGTGGCCCTGAGAGTCATCAGGTGGGAGAGGGAGACCCTGCAGAGCTTGGGGAGCGGGTGGCGAGAGCAGAGAGCGTGACTGAGGCGAGGAGGCTGCTTTGGTCAGAATCGTCCGTGTCTGAGCGTCACGGCAGGTTGCGGGATGAATGAGGGGTCAGCACGCTGCCTCAGCGCCTCAGTCACAGGACATGCTGACAGCAGGTGGAGAGAACAGGAGAACAGCGTATTACACTAGCCAGGCAAGACAGAGGGTGGGCTCAGCCTCCTCGTGTCCGCCCACGGGAGAGGCTACAGGCACACATTCATGCTCCACGTGAATGAATTTCCCTGTAACTTTCCTATAAACCTCGTCACCAAGATTGTGCACCCATAAGTCCCAAGTCCCCATGCCTCTAAACACAAATGTGGCTGCGCAGTACCATGGGGCTGGCGCTGTCCTTGGCGTGGGCCTTTCTGTCCACGGGCTGCAGCTGGGCTCCCGTTGCCTCCCGCACGGCCTCGCACACGAACAGCCTGGGCTCACTCTGATCCCAGAAGTGGCTCACGGGAACAAGATGCGCCAGCGTCCCATCCCCGAAGGTGTGGTTCCTGAAAGAGAGCCCCATGGGAACCCATGAGAGAGTTCCCGTTCTCAGCCTCCCCAACACCTCCAGGCCGGTCTCCAATCAGTGTCGCAGGCCTCACCGGAGCTCAGCCTGGGAGTACACGGGCACACCATGCTGCAATGCAGCCCTCTGATCGTATCCTTTCACATTTAAAACAATTGGTTGAAAGAGTCCCAGTGGAGTCTAATGGGAGAGACGATGAGGCTTGGGCTCTAGAGGTCACGTGGAAGGTCCCTGATGCTGGTCCCAAAGTCCGGGACTAGGGGGTGGACCTCAAGGTGGGACAGCACCCCCTGCTGGGCAGCTTTGCTCCTGGGGTCCATTTCCAGCCGTGACCTGTGTGATGCGGTGCATTTACCCCTGGTCCCTCCCTCCTTTAAATCTCCCTGCTCTACAGGCCCAGAATGCAATGAAGAACTGGAGGGAGAAAAAATGGGCTGGGTGGCAAAGAATGGATCAGATCTCAAAAGAAGGCAGGCAACGGACAAAAGACAGGGAGCCCCTCCCCACCCCAGGGAGTATGAAGGCAGGGACAGGCTCCCTGTGCCTGTGTGGCCATGCAGGAGCCTGGGGCCCTGACCAGCAGCCCTCACAGATGTCACTGCTCCAAGACCGAGCATACAGCAGGGCAGGTAAACAAGCATTTGTGGTGACCCACAGAGTGCCAGGGGCACCTCAGGACTGGCCTGGTGAGGGGGTTGGACACCAGGGTGTGGCTCAGGGGCTCCTGCAGCAACTAGGAGGGAAGCAGGAACAGCAGAGTGCGGAGGGGGAAGCGTGACTCAGAGGCATTTCCAAACAAGAACACTGGGGACTAGAGTCACAGAGAGTGGAGGTAAAGGGAAGGTTAGTTCTGAGGTTTCAGATCGGGTGACCCAGAAAAGCGGTGCTGCGGGCAAGAACGGGGCTTCTGGGGAGTGAGGCGGAGCTGGGGGTCCGTTTTTGAGGTGATGGCAAGAAACTCCAGGGACGCCTGGAGATGGAGAAGTGAAGCCAAACTTGGTGAGAAGTGAAGATAAGCATGTTCAGGTGGGGCCACGAGCAGATGCGAGTTTAAGCCACCAGGTAAAAGAGGTTTCCAGAAAGGGACTCTGAGGAGGAGAGAGGTGGGAGCGTGGGAGGCAGGCTGGACGGGGGCAGGAGGGGGCTGTGACAGGAGCAAAAGGAACAGGGCAGCCAGAGAACAGCACCGGCTCAGCCATTCCTGGCAGCTGCTCTCCCCTGCCCCAGCCTGCAGGCTCCCTGCCTCTGCACTCCCTTTGCTGCTTATACACCGACCTGCACAGGGGCCACGCAGCTGCTCCCACAAGGGCCAGAGTCAGCCCCCCGGCCCCCCAGCCCTCTGAACACTGCACTTTGCTCTCAGGAGGCATTTTGTGCAGAATCAAATGTGAACTGTAGGCGGAATAACATAAGCACTTAAGTTCTGTGAATATTTTCTTAGTAGTAGAAGGACCTACAAATACACATTCCGTGAACTCCCTGGAGAAAGATGGTTCTTTTTTCTAGAAACACATTCTCTAAAGACACCTCAGTCGTGGCCCTTTCAGACGCTAATTCCAGAACCTCGGAACCTAGAAAACAGAGATTAAAGGTCCAGATCGATCCCAACTGCCCGAGTGTGCTGCTTCTCCTCCACCTTCCGTCTTCACTAAGAATAGCTGCTGGGCCCTTCTGAGGTCATAACTTAGAAAACCTGCCGAGAGATTGACGCTGAGTATTTTCAACAAGATCCCCCCAAACCACAATCTTACGTCGTAGTTTCCTGCCCATTAAAGGACAATGTCTCTCTCTGATCAATCTGTCCCATCTTGAAGTCGAAGACGGTCACCGTGTCCATTTCCACGTCGTAGAAACAGATTCTGGAATCGGGGCTGCTGTCAGCCTAGGGGAAGAGAAACCAGCAGCTCAGAGCCCGCGTCTGAGAAAGCCCGTCCTGGTGTCAATGGCCCGGCCACTCTGGCCGGAGTGTGTCCAGCATCAGAACCTGAATGTCAATTTACTGTCATCCCACAAAATGGTTGTTGAGTTGCTACTTTATAATTTCAGAGAATTGGAAATAAACCCCCAAATGTTGTGAAGGTCAACGATAGCTATCCAGCTGTTCTCAGTACGGGCTTGAGTGCGATGTCCTTTTAGCTGCGGTGGATGGACCACGGGAACAAGAAGGAGTCTGGATTCGGATAAACCAACTCTGATGCAGCTCCCTGGGGGTGACTGGCGTCTGAGGAACGGCTTGGCACCCATGCTGAAGGAACGAGGCTGCCCTCCCTCTGGGACTCCTCTCCCAAGTGTCCTGGGCTCTGAGCTCTCCCTCTCACCTGCTCACCAGCCGGGCTCACACTCCCCCCACTCCCTAAAGACATTCCCTTGATTAGGTCAACCCCAGGCACCAGTCAACCCCTCTTGTTTGTTCTTCCCAAGTCCCAGCCCTTCCCCATACAGTCAGGGCGTGAGCAGAGCTCTCAGTCACAGCTGCATCTTCAGACAAAGAATTTGTCTCAATCTCTTCACTCATTAAACAGCAAGTGTTAGGTGCAAGATGCCACAGCTACCACCGCAAATGCTATCATCTCACTCCTCATCTCTCCTTTGTTCTTGATCCTCACACGGAAGGTACATGTGCACACGCAAAAGAAACCGAGAAAAGGGAACCAGCTTGGTTGCTAGGGGCAACAAATGCCAAGAACTTAGGTAGACTTTATTCTACTAGGGTTCACAGCTTGGCTCCACTATCACCGCGTTTGGGAGCCTCCTGACCTCCCTGGAGGGCAACTCCTCCCTGTTTCTCGCTCTCCGGGCACTGGCACTGTCCTCCCAGCTCTCACCAGGGCTGTAAAAATGTACGAGTTTGCCTCACCCTTTGATCAATGTCTGTTCAACCACAGTGGGGAGCCAGATCCTCGTTTAACTGATCAATCTATATCTACAGGGCCCAGCAAAGCGCACTGTGCATGGAAGCAACCCATAATCAACTCTTGAATGCGTGACCAAGAGCACAAACGAATGAAAACATGAACATGCTAGTGGGAGGCAAGGCACCAGCCACCGGGAGCAGGACCAACACGCCCTCCGTCACCTTGCCTTCAGCCCTCCACGCAGATGCCCACACCCCGACGTCGCACCGTCTCCAGCAACCCTGTGAACCCCTTGGGCCGGAAGAGTTTAGGTGGGCAAAGAAAAGAGACAGAAAAGAGGAGAGGTGAGAGGTTCTGTAAAGAAGAATCCCGTGTCTGATGAAGTCAGAAATGAAGAAAGGCAGGAAAAAACGGAAGCTGTGTAGGTGGGGAGGGCAAGGACAGCACCAGGTGGGAGAGGGCACGGGCAGGAGGAGAGGACCCCCTGGAGAGGGGATGAAAGAGGAAGAGGAATGGAAGCTGGGACACAAAGGGACAGGAGTGGACGCAAAAGACACGGACAGGAAAGCCCAGGGTCCTGTGAGAGCAACTAACGGAGACCGAGGAGGAGGAACAGAGGCCCACCCCATGGGCACCTACCTTGCTGGGGTGGATGCTGATCTTGTTGCCGTTGGCATTACATCTGAGCGACACAATGCCCCCCACACCAGGGACCAGCTCAGCCAGGTTCTTGCAGCTGCAGTGCACCTTCGCCTCCCTGCAGGAGGAGGACAGGGTCAGCGCACACTCACCGTCGGGTCGCTGTGCACGGCAGGTCAGAGGAAGGCCCTGCTTCACCAGTGACCCCAAACCTTTGTTCACAGAACTGAGTCCCGCCCAGTGGCCCAGCTGCTCTCACTCCCGGGTGCCTTATGCCCCCGGAAACAGGCAACGGGCCAGGCTCAGAATGCAGGGTGAATTTTTAAAGTTCTCACGTTCTTATCAGCAAATATGAATATGTCATTTCCTCCTCCTCCTGCCCCCCTGCGTTTCCCCTGCAGCAATTTGTGATCTCTCCTTTCAGAACGGATTGCTATATCACACTATTACCACTGCATACGTTCCATCACAGGGATGACCTAAAATGTACTTATCTCCTCCCGTTTAGCTGGTTCTCGTTTGTTACCTATAGAAACAACCCTGGGTTTGCTCATCATGATTTTTTTTTTCTTTATTCACTCTCCCTCAGTTCCTCCCTAACACCCCTTCTGTCCCAGGATCCCAACGGGACCCGCATGACTTCTGGTCACCAGACCTCCGTAGGCTCCTCTGGGCTGGCCTCCTGCTTTTGATGCCCACGCAGATTTGAGGAGGACTGGTCAGCTGTTCTGTGGAGTGTCCCACCACCCACTGGGAAGGAAGGGTCTGGTGTTTTTCTCATGCTTCTCCGGGGGTGTGGGTTTTAGGAGAAGAAGCCACAGGTACAGTGCCGTTGTCATCACATCACGTCGGGGTCTGTGCTGCTGATCCCGGTCTCTCCTGTCTGGGGTCATGTCTGTAAAGTTACTCCTTTCCCCCTCCCCGCACTGTCCCCTTTGGGAGGACGTCACTATGTACAGCCCACACTTACGAAGTGGGGGGTTATGTTCCCCTCCATGGGGAGGAGAATCTACATAAACTATTTGCAATTCTTCTGTGGATTATTTGTCTCTCTTCCTCTACTTATTAGCTTATTCGTCACCTATTTATATTAGCATGAATGCACAGGTATTTATTTTCTACTATGGGTTCTAATACAAAGCTGTTTTATTTATTTCGTTGCTCAAATTGTTCCAGCTTTCAGCTTGGGCCACTAGGAACTCTTTTGGGTGGCTCCTATGTCCCCTGACACACCCCATCATTATATATATCTTAGCACTTTCTCACTTTCTGACATTTAAGACACTCTGGGCTCATCTTGAACATTGGCTGCCTCAGCCCTAGATCAGCCATTTCTCCAAGGACCCTGGCTCCTTGTTTGGGAGATGCTGTTAGACACCCGAGTCTGGGCCCTGCTGTGCTGGCTGCTCTGGGGGGGTCCTTGCGTCTAGGCCCTCAGCTGACAGAACAAGGAAATGTGTGTGCACTGACTGGTGTATAGACACATACGTATGTATAAATATCTTCATATGTTTCCACTTATATCCATATTAAGCTAAACAAGACCTCAAATTTGTGTCTCCAGTTCTAATCCATCACCACAGAGATCACTCTTGCCTCCTCCATGCTTGTCCCAACCTCCCACCCAGCCCCCAACACCCTCCATCCATTCGCTTCACTGCTCACTGCCAGCGTAGCAGTACCGGGTTGTCACCCTGCCCCTGTGGGAATTAACTTTGTCAACCAGAGCACCCTGCTGGGTGCAGTCCCTGTGCTTTGAGTCTTACAGTCGCCACTCGTTCCCAAGTGGCTCAGGTCGGCCACACGCCCCCCAGTGAGCTTGTTTCATGCATTGGTAATGCAGGTGGATGTTCTGTCACCTTCTGCATTCCATTCTGGGATCCCCCAATCTAAAAGATTTGTTAAAAATGTGCACACGCTTTGCTCATTTTTGCTGAGAAGTTCTATGGGTTTTGACAAACAGACCAGGCTCTGTATCTATCACACTGAAGTTTCCTTACCCTAAGAAACTCCCCATGCATCACCTGTTCAACCCCCTCTTCTTCCCCATCATGGAAAGATTGAGAATTTAAGCCAAAACAGGTGTTTATCAAAATTTAGTGGCATGTTAGTGTTGAAAGGAGAACATAAAGAGTTTTCTAGCTCCTGTCCATTTCATACCCGCCACATTATCTCCTAACTTTTAAAATGTAATACTTTCATTCGGACACACACTGTACCTTCGGGAAAGATCGAAGCTTTTAAAGTGGGCCAAGTCTGTCCCGATGACCAGGTAATTTCCACAGATGTCAAGGAAGCATGGGTTCCCCTCCGTCTCAGAGAAGAGCAGGAGCTGTTTCACAGTCCCCTGAGGAAAGGAAAGATGAGGAACTCAGAAAAGCTGCTGTATAGCATTTCACTTTTATGACTAAACATTATTTACAGAGGATCCCGTGTGCTCCACTCACACAGACAAAAGACTGATGGCTCAGTGTGCGACCAGCACTCTGCTGGGCTCTAACATGACACAGGGAAGGTGGCCCTTACAGTCCCGAGAGGGAGACAGACATCCACTAGGTCAACAAGCAAATACACATGTAACCTCAACCTGAGGAAGCGCTAGGGAGGTGACAGGTGGTGAGACGGTCAATCCCATCTGTTTGGGTTGGTCCAGGAGGCCTTGTCTACATAGGTCTTAAAGGAAAGCCTCTGATATACTTACTATGTTGCTGGTGTCACATAACCGGTTGCCTTTGGGGGGAAAGGTGAGTGAGTAGATGGGACAGTAGTTACATCATGGGTATGTTCCACCTGTGAAAACTCACTGAGCTGTATGAACACTACGGACGACATGGCCGCTTTCCTGGACGTGTACCACACTTCAGTAAAATGTTCGAGAAGTAAGTCTTGTCTGGAGGCAATATTTAAACTGAGGTTGGGGAGAAGGAGCCAGCTATCTGAAGGGCTGTGGGCCATCATTTCAGGAAGAGAAGATGGCATGTACTGGAGTAGGAAGGGCTGGTCTGGGAACCCTGAGGCCCCCGCAGTGGGAAGGAACAAGCCACGGTGAGGCCACGCGGGGTGGCATTAGTGCAGGCCAAAAGTCACGAAAAGAGGGAAAGAGTCAGATTTTGTTGAAAGTGAAGCTGGAGGACTCTAAAGGGTTCTGAGCCATGAGGTAATTTCATAACTAATTACATTGTTTAAAGTGTTTAAATGTCATTTAATTTAAAACATCACTCTTAACAGCACATTGAAAGAGTGACCACAGTTAGGCTGGACAGAGCTTGGGCTTTGTATACAGCTGACCCTGCTCCTCTGAGTTAAAAGAGGCTCCTGGCTCAATTCAAGCAGTGATCGGGGGGTGCCTGCACCCTGCATAGCACCAGGGCGGGAGCAGGCACTGTGACAGTGAGCAGCATGTCCCTGGGAGCTTGGAGAGGGGGCGCGAGGTGTGCACAGCTGAGGGCATCGCAGGGCTGGGCCTGGCAGCAGTGGGGGCATAGGTCCAGCGCACGGGAGAGTGAGGAAGCAAGCTGGATGACAGGGAGGGTTCCAACTGAGCTTAGTGAGCTCATAATACTAAACAGAGAGAGACTCCGAGAGCAGGCAAGGCGGCAAAAACCTGTGCAAACTGTCCAGGAGTCTCGGGTTGGGGGATGAATGGCTGGGGGGTAGGAAAGGAGGAATTCTAAACTAAACAATCTGATCTTCATTTTGATGCACCGAGCAGGAGCTTAATAAATGCTTGTGGAATAAGCAAACAGCTGCTTATACACAGGGTCAAAGGAAGAGTCACAGGCGACTGCTGACTGGACCAAGGACGACCGCATTAATGACAGGATGGGTGTATCAGCCTCCTTTGCTCAACCTTTCCGCTGCTGCTCCTTACACGCTGTGTACCCAGGGTACACACTTGAACTCGCTTGCTTCTACCTTGGTTCAACTACCATCTTTACGTCAAAGTATTCCAAATTCCCAAATTTATTACCTTAGAGCACTGATCTGGCCCCTGACCTCCAGAATCTGTATTCCTTTTTTTTTTTTAATACCTCACCCAAGGAGTGAGGGTATTATTTTTCCATTGATTTTTAGAGAGACAGTGGAAGGGAGGGGAGAGAGAAAGAGAGGGAGAGGGAAACATCAATGTGAGAGAGACACACTGATTGGTTGAAACCTGCATGCGTCCTGACTGGGACCGGGAATTGAACCTGCAACCCAGGTACATGCCCTTGACCAGGAATTGAACCCGAGACCCTCTGGTGTGCAGGCTGACCTTCTAACCACTGAGCCAAGCTGGCCAGGGCCAGAACCGTATTTCCAACTAGCTCTTGGGCATCTCTGAAGGGTGTCCAAGGTAGACCTAGTACCTTGCACCTTGTACTGCCAAACCTGCACGATTTCTATAGTTTCCATCTTAAGGCATCACGCCCGGCCAGCGTGGCTCAGTGGTTGAGCATTGACCTATGAACCAGGAGGTCATATTTCAATTCCAGGTGAGAGCACATGCTAGGGTTGCTGGCTCGGTCCCTAGTGTGGGGTGTGCAGGAGGCAGCCAATCAATGATTATCTCTCATCACTGATGTTCCTAGTTCTCTCTTACTCTCCTTTCCTCTCTGAAATCAATAAAAATATATTTGAAAAAAAATTTAACCCAGACTCCCAAACTAGAAAACTCAGCCCTGGCTGATTAGAGCATCAGCCTCTGCACTGAAGGGTCACGAATTCCATTCCCGGTCAAGGGCATGAATCTGGGTTGCAGGGTCGATCCCCAGACCCAGTCAGGGCCCATGTGGGTGTCAACCAATTGACGTGTCTCCCTTCCTCCCTCCCTCCCTTCCACTCTCCAAACATCAATGGAAAAAATATCCTTGGATGAACATCCTCAATTTTTTCCTCTCTGTTGCCACCCACCATCCAACTGCTCACCAACTGATTCATCCCTCCCTCCACTCTGGCCTCAGCTCCCAGCCCCCTGCCTGGCTCCAGGCCCTTTAGACCTCTCACCTTTGGCATCTCCTACCTGACTTCACTGTGTGCCAGCTCCCCTAGTCTTTCCTGCCACACTGACACAGAACTTACCTTCTAGGAGGAAAAGATAAACACAAGAAAAAAGCAAGCCCAACGCCCCCTTCCCTCCTCTCCAAGCTGCACACCCCCGCTGTTTTGG
>NW_005871380.1:123303-132142 GCF_000147115.1 Myotis lucifugus
ACCACCCCCCCAGGGCGTTCCACAACGGGGGAAGCGCTTCCCAGTCTTCCCCTTCACACGTGGCGGGGCAGGATGTTCCCGTTAACAGGGGGCCACACCCTTTTCCTAGTTAAAAAATTAACAGAGGAGGCCAACTCCCAGGCCACCTGTTTGTGAGACATCCTCCAAGGCCCCCTGGGCAAGGCTTCCTCAGCTGCCTCCAGGTTTTCCAGGCAGGCCCCTCTCCCCTTTCCCAGCAGGACCCTTGCCTTTGCTCACTATGCCGTTTGCCCCTTTCTCAGTGTGCTAGCAGTCCTTTCCCAGCAGGCCGTCCCCGCCGCCCCCGCACCCCGAAAGCCTCCAGCCCTCCAGTGCCCTGCAGGTCATCTCTCTGCTGACAGAGCTGCCCCGTCATCTGTTCTTAAGAACATGACCCCGCCCTGCCTATGCTATATACGTCCAGGGCAGATGCCCCCACCCAACTGTCATTGCAAGGAAGGTGAGCTTTCTTTTTTTGGTTAATCCTTATCTGAGGAGACTTTTCCATTGCTCTTTTAGAGAGAGTGGAAGAGAGAGGGAAAAACAGAGAAACATCGATATGAGAGAAACACATCGATTGGTTGCCTTTTACACGTGCCCTGACCAGGGCCCAGGCCGGGGAGGAGCCTGCAACCAACGTATGTGCCCTTGACTGGAATCGAACCCGGGACCCTCTGGTCCGCAGGCTGACATTCTATGCACTGAGCCAACCTGGCTAGGGCAGGAAGGTGAGCTTTCTTTGCACGAGATGCCCCGATGGGCTCTGGCCTCCTTCCCTCCAGCCTCTGCCTCTGACCTTACACAGGCAGAGGGTCTTATGGGGACTGGCAGGTCCCTTAACCTGCACTCGCCCCTGGGAGGCCCATGGCTGTGGGCTGCTTCCCACACCATCAAGTCTCTACTCCCCTGACTCCCCTGTGGCGTCCCCATCCCTCTCCTGCTCCGAGTGTGCCCCTTCACTCCTCCCACGGGAGCTCCATGGGGAACTGCTGGACGAAGGAGTGGGGGAGCAGCATTGGAAGGTACAAAGAACACTGGATACAGATGCCCCCTGAAAACCAAATGCTGGATCCCAGGACAGGATTCTGAGCTGGATGAAGCAGTCGCACTGAGAGCTAAAACCAGGGCCATGATAGGTATTCTTGACCTTGACGCAAAACACTGCTACATTTACTGGGTTGAATGGTGACCAGCAAAAGGTATGTCCACTCGGAACCTGTAAAGGTGACCTTATTTGGAAAAAGGGTCTTTGCAGATGTAAGTTAAGGACCTCAAGAGGAGACCATTCTGGATTAGGGTGGGCCCTAAATAAACCCAGTGTCCTTATAGGACACAGAAGAGAAACACACACACAGGGAGAGGCCGTGAGAAGGTGCAGGCAGAGGCTGCAGTGATGCATTTACATGCCCCGGAGTACCCAGACTGCCAGCAAGCACCAGGAACTTGGAGAAGCCTGGGCTGCATTCTCCCTCAGAGCCTCAGCAGGAGCCAGCCAGCCCACACCTGGCGTCCTGAACTGTGAGGAAATAAACTTTTATTGTTTGAAGCCACACAGTTCGTGATACATTTTTATGGCAGGCTCAGCAAACGAATACAGCATGCCAGCTGCCGGGTTCACACATTCCGTGTATGTGGGATGCAGACAGATAAGGGTTTCTTTTGTTTGTTTGTTTTTATTGATTTTAGAGACAGGAAGGGAGAGGGAGAGAGAGAGAGAGAAACATCAATGATGAAAGAGAATCATCGATCAGCTGCCTCCTGCACGCCCCCTACTGGGGATCAAGCCCAGAACTTGGGCATATGTCCTGACCTCCTAGTTCATGGGTTGATGCTAACCACTGAGCACACTGGCAGGGCAGGTTTCTTCACACCACCGAGAGGGAACAGAATAGTGTTCGAGGTCTGTCATTTGGAGGCATGAATTGCTCCCATCCTGGCCTCTCCCTCAGACACACACGGGGAAAGGCCTGTCCAAAGATATTATGTCCTAAACTAACGGCTCCTTTGCCCCCAAGATGCACAGCAAACATTGCCTCCCATTCCACAATCCCATGTACTCAATCAAGGTCCAGTAATCTAACCTCCTCACTGCAAAAGGCCCTTGCCCTGCCTACTGATTTCTGAAGTCACAACAGTTACAGATGGAGCCGCTCTCCAGCTCCTGATCTGTCTGGATAAACCCAATGTGCAGGCTCTGGCTTGACTTGGAGAAATTTGCCCTAATTGTCTTCATCATCAGAGCCCCCTCGTTCTGGGGCAGCAATTTACCTGCCAGGTTCGAACTTGAACTCGATTTGGCTCCACCGTGTAAAGGTTTTCCTCGTGCATCGCTAACACGGGAGACTCACACAGAAAGGTACCTAAAATAAAGAGAAACATGACAGCAACAGCTAAATATCTCATGCTCCCTCAGAGTTGAAGAAGCATTTTCACACACGTTCCCTAATTCGCCTCAGACCTCATAACAGCTTTGTGAGGGGTGTGTTTTCTGCATGTTGCAGGTGAGGAAAGCGAGGCTCTGAGGGACGGGGAACTGCCCACAGCCAAGCTGGCAGTGACGGCTTGTGCAGGCTGCAGGCCTGGGGTGGACACTCAGTGCCGGGCCCTGCACCACGCATCAGTGGTGTCTCCTTTCTCCCTCCTGGCAGCACAGCACCTATGAGGGCACAATGGATTAAGCAAGTGTCTGCTTAACTTATGTGGAACTTTGGAGGCCACAAGCGCTGGTCTCTAGACTAGTTTCTAGACAGGCTCTTATCTGGTTGAGGAGATGGTTACACACACAAGACAGACTATTTCAGTGCCTGCTGTGCTGTTTGTCCTATGGAGTGAATAAGAAGTTCATCCTGCCCCTAGGGGGCCTACACTAGAAGAGAGGAAAAGATGCCAATTACCAGCAAAATACAAGGTAGAGCAAGAAAAGTGTTAGCAGAGAATTTCAGGCAACAAAGCATTAGAAGAAAAAAACAGGAAATGGTCTGAGGGAGAGAGGTGATAACCAGCACATACATCCCCAGAGAGGTGAGGTGTTCAACGGAACACAGGGAGGGCTCATCCTTGGATCGTGTGAGGTGAGAGGGCTGAGGTCAGGACGGCTGAGCCGGCCGAGGAGCATATCTTCATGGTCACTGTGTAGGCTGGAAGCCACCCCCTAAGGTATCACGTCCTCATCCCTGGAACCTGTGAATCTTAGCTTCTGTGGCCAAAGATACCAGGGTCTCGGGATGGGGAGAGTATCCTGGGCCTTCCAGGTGGGCCCCAAATGCAATCACAAGTGTCACTATTAAGAGGGAGGTAGAGCCCTGACCGGTTTGGCTCAGTGGATAGAGCGTCAGCCTGCGGACTCAAGGGTCCCAGGTTCGATTCCGGTCAAGGGCATGTACCTTGGTTGCGGGCACATCCCCAGTAGGGGGTGTGCAGGAGGCAGCTGATCGATGATTCTCTCTCATCGATGTTTCTGGCTCTCTATCCCTCTCCCTTCCTCTCTGTAAAAAAATCAATAAAATATTTTTTTTTTAAAGAGGGAGGTAGATTTCAGACAGGAACAATGTGACCCCAAGCAAGGACTGCCAACAGTCACCAAAAGCTGGAAGAAGCAAGAAACAGATTCTTCCCTAGAGCTCTGGAGGGACGCAGCCCGCTGACGCCTTGACTCCGGGCCTCTCACCTCTACAACTGTGAGAGAATAAGTTTCTTTTTAAGCCACTGAGTTTGTGCAGCTTCAGAAAACTCCTACAGGCATGTGCTGAAGAGTGGAGGGTAAAGGCAGCCTCGTGAAACAGAGAGCTGGCGAGACTGAAGGGACAGAGAGAGCCGTTTGAGAGTGATGGAGCCTCTCTGATGATCTGTCCTGACATTTCCAGACAGAGGCTGGCCTTGGTCAAGAGGCCCTGGGGCTCACTGCTCTGTGCGGTCTGGATCCAGTTCAAAAGTCGGGTGTGTAGCAACTCCGTCCCCTGGGCAGCACTATGTGCCAGTGCAGCCTTATTTCTGAGCCGTTTTATTGTCCTGGATCCAGCTTGCTGGCCCCGGATCCAGCTGCGCTTCTCAGCCACCTTGAGGGGCTTCAACAGGGTGAGGCCCAGGAGGCCGGAGAGGCCCTGGCAGCTCAGGGCCGGAGCTGCACCACTGACTCTGGAAACACAGGCATGAGAACTGATGTGCGAGTCCCCCATGGCCCTGTGCCAGCCCTCTGCCCAGACCACAGCACCAGCACATCCCACCCCATTAGACGGTGAGAAAAGAAAGCATGGTGCCGAGTGTCCCTTCTGCTGGGGTGGGGGTGGGGGGATTCCTACCTGCATTTCGCAATATGGCTCCAGAAGGCTCAAAGACCACCACCTGCTTTCCATTCCAGACAACGACAGCATCCTAAAAAGGACCGTGGACATGAAAAAGCAACCTGCCACCTGGGCCCCTTACCATCCTGAATGACCCTACAACTGACCGGGTCTTTTGTCTACACTGAAGACCCCCAACCGACCCCACAGGTCAGCCTCGCAGATACCTTGGTGATGAACACTCCGCTGATGTGCATGTCCGTGCGCAGGTTGTACGTCAGCCCCGTGGAGAGGAAGGACACGTTGAGTAAGCTTGGGGAAAGCTGCACCACGGCCGCCTGCTGGTGGAAGTGCGAGGACATGGCCTGCGCGCTGAGGATCACCACAGCGCTCGTGTTGTTCACCGCCAGAAGGTTCTTCCGGGAGCCCCACTTCATTTCCACGTTGGAGAGAAAGAACCAAAAGTGTGAACAGTGGAGAGATACAGTCAGGAAAACATTATTCATACAAGGATTCATAAACAATTTCCGAGCACTATTTCTTCTTGTTCAAAATTATTTTTAAAATGTTGTAAGTATAAAATGTGTACATTGTACAAGAATTTTAGAATACTGATACTCAGCGTTGTGATGAAGCTGGTAGCTACCTATATGGCTGTTTTCGCTCGTGTCTGTTCTCACTGGTTGAACATCTACAATTTACTTTTCTTTAAAAAATGTTTTTATTGATTTTAGAGAGATGAAGGGAGAGGGAGAGAAACATCGGTATGAGAGAGAGATTGATCAGTTGCCTTCTGCACGCACCTCACCGGGGATCAAACCTGCAACCTGGGTATGTGTCCTGACTGGGGATCGAACCAGCAACCTTTTGGTGCCCAGAACAATATTCAACCACTGAGCCACACCGGCCAGGGCTACAATTCACCTTTCTGATGTTAATTTAGAGGTGCTTACTTTTTAAAATTCATAGCAAACCTAACATAACATATTAAATTATCCAGCTTTCCTCTGATATAAAATGCACATTTATAATTTCATATTAAACTTCCAATCTATATAAATCTGTTTCTAGATCTCCTACTCCATTCCACTGATATATTTATCTACTCCTGATTAACCACTGTTGTTGTCTTTTCCAATTTTTATTTATTGAGTTGAGAGAGAGAGAGAGAAGCGATTTTTTGTTCCACTTATTGATGCATTCATTGGTTGCTTCTTTTCATTAGTTGCTTCTTGTATGTGCCCTGACCTGGGATCAAACCCACTACCTTGGCATATTGGGACAACACTCTAACCAGCTGAGCCATCTGGCCAGTGTCATAACCATTGTTTTAATTGCTAAAGTTTGAGATATATTCTGGTATATTATACAGAAATGTTCGGATTGTTTATACTTTTTTTTTCTTGGCCATCTGCTCTCCCAGATGAGTTAAGAATTACTGTGTTGAATTCTCCCAGGGAAAAAAGTCCTTATTTTTAATGTGTATACATGTCATTTGTGGATTTATTTGGGAAGAAATGACACTTTTACAAGATTGAGGCTTCTCTTTGAGAAACATGATATATCTAACATTTACTCTGTTTTCTTTTACGTCCTTTAGGAAGGTTAGTGTGGCTCATTCTATTATTTTATTTTTATCCTTATTTGAGGGTTGCCTCCTAGTTATTTTTATTGATTTTTAGAGAGAGAGGAAGGGAGAAAGAGAGAGAGAGAGAGAGGGAAATATTGACTAGTTGCCTCCCATATGCACCCTGATTGGGGATTAAACTCTCAACCTAGGTAGGTGCCCTGACCAGGAATTGAGCCTGCAACTGTTTGGTGTATGGGACAATGCTCCTATCAACTGAGCCACCTGACCAGGGCCCATTCTATTATTTTAAATGGCATTTCTTTCATTACCAGTGAGGTTTCACGTTTTTCATGTATTTTACTAACCACTCCTAGGTAAATTATCTCCACCATTTTTTCCATTAAAGCTCTCAATATTTTTCTTTTTTATTTTAAGAGTACGTTTATTAAAGTTGCGAACAGTGAAACAAAAAAAGGGCTTAGGATAGAAAAACAACAGGGGAGAGCCTATGTGTGCTCGGCCTTGGCTCTCTAGATATGTTATAGGGAAGAAGTGAGCCACACTGAGTCGTGCGGACTCCCCTGGGAAGAGCTCCCCTGGATGCAAATCTCATGGGGACCCTTAGCATTTAGGAGAAAAAATAAAGATGCATGCCCGAGAGGGAAGAAAGGTGTGGGTATGCTCCAGAGAGAGCACACTTAATATTTTCCTTATAAATGTCAGTTTTCTTCATGTCCTTTATTCTAAGACTAGAGGCCCGGTGCACGAAATCATGCACCAGTGGGGTTCCTTGGCCTGGCCTGCAGGATTGGGCCAAAATCTGCTCTTCAACATCCCCCGAGGGGTCCCAGGTTGCGAGAGGGCACAGGCCAGGCCGAGGGACCCCACTGGTGCACAATCGGGGCCGGGGAGGGACACGGAAGGTTGACCAGCTGGGGAGGGACCATGGGAGGGCTCCAGGGCGTGTCCGGCCTATCTTGCTCAGTCCTGATTGACCAGACCCCAGCAGCAAGCTAACCTACAGGTCAGAGATTCTGCCCCCTGGTGGTCAGTGAACATCACAGCTAGTGGTTGAACAGCCTTAGCATATCATTATCATATTACACTTTGATTGGTTGAATGGATGACCAGACGACCAGACACTTAGCATATTAGCCTTTTATTATACAGGATATCACTAAAGGTAAGCCATAAGTTAAAAGAATAGCTGTGTAAAGATTCCGTCCTCCCACAGAAAAGTAAAAGCAACAAAAGAGTTGTATGCAACTTTCTATTAAAATAAAGAAAACAATATGCATTGAGAATCGGGAAATACAGTGTTTTAGAGCTCAGATTTGCCTTCAGTTCTAGTTTTGTTCTCCATTGCCCAGTTTGACATAAGTTTTTATGTACTCAAACTTATTAATCTTTGCTTTGCAACTACTTTTATTACTTCAAATCTGAGAAAGTTATGTTCTCTCTACAGATCTAATAATATTCTGTGCTATTTTTAGCCAGTTATTCTGTCCTAATTTGTAACATATTTAACTTGTTAATATTTAACTTGTTAATTCATTTTTATATATGGCCTGAGAGGAGGATCTGAAAGTAATTTCCCAAAATTGCTAAAGGGTATCCCTAAACTATTTACTACATAAATTTTCCTTTCCAGATTAGTATAGGATTAAAGACATTTTAACTTAAGAGATTTACATAGAGCAGATCTTTTTAAAAAATATATATTTTTATTGATTTCAGAGAGGGAGAGGGGGAGAGATAAAAACATCAATGATGAGAGATGTCTGCAGGCTGATGCTCTATCCACTGAGCCAAACCAGCTAGGGCTACACAGAGCAGATCTTAGAGACAACTTCCAGGATGGCAGGGTGAAGAGCCCAGAGGACATACAGGCATAAATGGTAAAAATTATGAAAAAAAATCTAACTCTCTGGAAATTGGGCATAAAGCAAATGAAGACGCATTTATTCAAGAGAGTCTAGCCCAACTGGAGTGGCTCAGTTGGTTGAGTGTCATCCTGTGCACCAAAAGGTCGCTGGTTTGATTCCCGGTCAGGGCACATCTCTCTCTCTCTCTCTCTCTCTCTCTCTCTCTCTCTCTCAGATTGAAAAAGAAAAAAAAAAGATTGTTTACTAATTCTTGTAAGAGCAGTACAGTCTGTGACACCTGAGCCACTCTGCTCCCCCCCTCCTGTCCCCCAGCTCAGCATGACTGAAGCCCCACTCGAGTGGATAAGACAGGGCTCCCTCTCCTCCAGCTCCCAGATGAGGGCTACAGCATGTCCCTGGTAGGGGCTAACCACCAGCATTTCTCGTCCCCTGGGCTCTGTGTTGTAGAAGCTAATTCCAGGTGAGTGGGGCAGAGAGCTGGGGGCCCTCTCCTTCTACCAGCCCCTGCTCACAGGCATAGTAGTCTGAGAAGACTGGGCCCCCACACCCTGGCCCCTGCTTGCTCACAGGGTAAAGGCTCCATGCTGGGAGAGGCAATCTGAGAAGATAGAGACTACTGTGCCCAGCTCCATGCCCATAAAGCAGGGTGTCTTTTGAGAGAAGCTATCCCACTCCCAACCTCTGGAGAACTAAGATTTTTCCCCCCAAGGTAGAGGCTGTCCACAATGTTGACACGATATTTAAACTAAAATGTCTAGCTCACAACAAAAAAAAAATCAAGTGCCATGCAAAACAGAAGACTATAACTCACACACAAGAAAAAAACACAGGCAACAGAAACTGCCCCCAGAAGGCCCAGATGTTGTACTTAAAGACTCCAAAGTAGCCATCCTATATAATAAAAGCCTAATATGCAAATCAACCAAATGGCAGAACGACCAGTGGAACGACTGGTCGCTATGATGCGCATTGACCACCAGGGGGGAGACGCTCAAAGCAGGAGTTTCCCCCACCGCCGTAGGCCCCAGGCCAGCCAACGGCTGCGGATGCGCAGCGGGGGGCCCCCCCATCACCCCACAGAGGGA
>NW_005871380.1:133190-135484 GCF_000147115.1 Myotis lucifugus
CCCCCACTCCAGTACATGAATTTTCATGCACCGGGCCTCTAGTTATTAATAACAGTCCAAAAGTAGAAACAACCCAAATGTCCGTCACTGGATGAAAAGTTAACAAAGTATGGTCTATTCAGACAGGGGACTATTACTCAGCCATAAAAAGGAATGAAACACTGACACATGCTACAGTTGGGATGAACCTAGAACACGTAATGCTCAGTGAAAGAATCTCATATCCAAGCATATTGAGTGTGATTCCACTGAAGTGTCCAGAATAGGCAAATCCACAGGCACAGAAGGTAGATTAGTGGTTGCAGGGCTGGGGGAAGGGGAATGGGGAGTGACTGCTAATGGGTATGAGATTTCTTTCTGGGACGATGAAATGGTTCCAAAATGTATTGTGATGATTAAAAAATTCTGTGAATATACTAAAGACCACCTGGTATGTTATGTAACCCAATAAAGCCGTTTTAACACAGATAGATAGGTAGATAGATAGACAGACAGACAGAAAGATGAAGGATAGAGATAAAGGGGTGGGTAGAGAAAGTAAATATAGATTACTACAGATCCACAATCCCTTTTCTGCAATTCTGAACTCCAAAAGGCCTTTATTTTTATATTATAGTCTTTTAAACTGAATAACTTACAATGATAGGTACAAAGTCAATTACTTCCTTCACTTTTGTAGGGCACAAAATGAGTGTATCTGCTGCCCTGGTAGAGTTGTACCTTTATCTGCGTGATGTTCCCTTCGAGCTCAGTAGGGGTTTGAAGGGTCCACATGTCTTTGCCCTCCACTCCCCAGCTGCTATGGGGGCCTGGCACTTTTTTCCACATGGCTACTCGCCCTTTATCAGTGCCCGCTGCCAGAAGACCTACAGGTAAAAACCGAGTCCACAGTCATTGACTTGAAAAGGGATCAGAACAGCAGCAAGCTCCCTTCTCTGACCACCCTCTCTGAAATGCCAGTCCATCAGCCCTCTACCCAGCAACTCTCCAGCCCTCGCCTGCTGTATCTCCCTTCGCAGGAACTGATGACTACCTGGCGATACAGTGAGTGCATGTGCGCCTGTGATTGGTGGGGGTACTGGTGCTGGTTCTTCTTTTTCTCCATGAGAGCGGAGGCCTATCTGCCTGCCCATCTGCGTCCTCAATGCCAGAACAACACTTAGCACTCAGCAGGCACGAAATAAGTGCCCCTCTGGCTCATCTCCTGTTCTGTCTTCCCTGTGTGTACACTTATACACATACATACATACATACATACATACATGCACACATTTACATACACGCATGTACATATATTTCTAAAGTTTCCCACACTGTCTTTTTCTTGGGGTTTGGGAGAGAATGGAGGTCAGTTGCAGACAGCCAGGTTGGTCACACTTTGGACCAAACTCTTGAGCTTCATGTGGGATAAAAAGCTTCACTGTTACTTTCTCATTCTTGACTGATTTTATTCAAATGACTTGACAGTTATAACCGAGTTACCAGCCTTTAAATAGCCACCATCATCATTTTGCAGCCAAAGAGCAAAGCAGGAGGTTGGTTCTCCTTCTCCCTTATGCCAGCCCGAGAAATCTCACCTTTGATTTTACAGTAAGAAACACAGTTTATATTCTCTCCTTTTTCAAAGCCGAACTTCTCCTCTGGACTCAGCACGTAATTCTCTCCTCCTTCTAAATCCCAGAATCTACAAGGGAAGGTACAATGCTCACTAAGGAGACACCAGTGCACTGCCCTTGGCTCTGAGAGGCTTGTCCAACTCGCCGAGCGAGCTGTAAAACCCAGGCAGAGGTCATGGTCCATTGGACTCTGACATGACAAACAGGCCGTCATTACATTTAGATCTGTTTTGTACCCTATTCGTCTTCAAAGGAAGCAGCTATTAATAAAAGAGGGTCCATGTGTGACAGACACCAGGTCACAATGAGAACAAAAGACCTGCAACCACACGCACCCAGGAGAACCACCAGCATCATGTGGAACCACAGCAGCGAGAAGCAGGCGCTCACAGAAACCAGGCAGAGGGATCCACAGGCGGACGGGACAGGTCCACCCCGGCGTGGGGGCGGGGATGCCTGGGTCTCTAATGTGCTCTGTTCTCTGATCTCGGAGCTGTTACCTGGGTGTGTCCAATTTGTGAAAATTCATCACAGTTTGAGACTGACATTTCATCCCACAATCCCTGCCGTGTCAGGTCTCACCTGAGGGCTGCTTCCCCGATGGCGGTCACCAGAAGGCTGCCTTCAATCAAAGCGATGTCTGCCTGGTGACCGTTTTCCCACTTCAGCTTTACCTTA
>NW_005871380.1:135705-154277 GCF_000147115.1 Myotis lucifugus
ACGGCACACAGCCCATTTCCAGAGTGACTACCACGCTGAGCCGAGGACCAAGGTCCGGAACCACTGTGCCCTCCAAGGCAGGCATCACACCCGTTTTGCAGTGGCTCAGGGGGGGCTTGAACCCAGGTCCACGTGATCCAGCGACCATGTTTTCAACTGCTGTGCTCGAAGATACACAAATGACCAAACAAACACCAACTGACAAAAAATCAATCCATTCCATAATCTATGAGTATCTTTAGGGGAAGTTCAGAGTTCTCCAAGGAACATGGGTTCCTCTGGTGTAAACCAAGAAACTAGCAGGAGGGCAGCGATGAGCAGCACCTGACAGGACAGGGGTGTCCTCCTGGCGCTGAGGGCCCGGGGCTGATGCCGCGAGGCACCTTCAAGGACGTCAAGGTGTATGTCTCAGTAGCCATAGTGGAACACTTGCTGAGGGACAGACATCCCTCAGGTGAAACAATGTGCCCCTGTGCCTGGGGGCGGCTGGGACAGACGCACGTGGGGGGAAATCCCCAGGCTCTCAATGGTGAGTGAGCCCCCTCCAGGCCTTGTCTGCACAGCCAGGAAGCAGGGCGATGCCCCTCCCCACAATTCCATGGTGGAGGTTGAACGGGCTGCTGCAAAGTGAGCGGTTATTCTCACACCCGGGTCTGTAGGCCGCCAGTCAAGCAATCCTGGAGGGCGCAGCCTGACTCACCTTGTCTGTCCACTGACGCCAGAGAAATCTCCTTCCCTCTCACTTCCCCTCACCTGAACGGAAGGCCGTACAACCCATCCCGGTACTAAACAGCTCTGGGAGTGGCCGTGAAACAGCTTTGCTAAGGAACCGGAAAGGGTGATTAATCGGGTCAGGAGAACCCGGCCGGGGCCCCGCCCCCTGCCCACCTTCATCACTTCTTCTGCTTTGCCCTCCGGAGTCACCGAGTACAGGGACAGCAGCAGGCTCTCCGTGACCACCACCAGCGCCTCCCTCTTCTCGAGGTAGAAGAGGGTTTGGATGGAGCTGTCTGTGGACGCCAACTGAGTGGTCTTGCCTTTCTCGTCCACGTAGTGCACTGTCCCTGAGGGCAAAGGGGACCGTCACCAGCAGCCATTTCTATGTCCCTAGGGAGCGTTCTCAAAATAAACATCTTCGTTATAAGAATTTGCAAAGAAAAATATTTCAAAAACATCTGCATATGACCTCACAGGCTGCCATCTCGGGAATACGTTCAGCCTTGACTCCTGATGCCTCAGCCATCGCTACCTCCACCAAACCAACCTCGGAGGATTCGAACTCTCACACTGATGCCCGCCTGACTCCGCAGCCTCGGAACTCTTTGTTCATCCTGGTCCCCTAACATGAGGTGCTCATCTGTCACCCATGCACCGAGGCCCTAGGTTGTGACCTGCCCTACCCCTAGGTCTGCCCCTCTGTCCCGTGCACGGTTGGTTGGCAGTTTTTCCCTAAGCCGCAGGGCCTCTCCAGCCTGGAACCCCTCCTTCTCCTGTCCACCCTGAGCGTGCCAGTCCCTTGCCCACCTCCTGGTTTCTCTCCCAGCTTCTGGGCTTGGCAGGTGGAACCTCTTCCAGGATCCAATTCATTGCTGCTGCTCTCTGGAGCCTCCTCACCCGGCTCCCCTCATCTTATTCCTAATAGGTAACTTGTTTCCTATTAAACTGAAAGTTCAACATTCTCTAGAGGCTAATTGCAACAACAACGAGCATCTACTCAGCACGTTTTTGTGGCAGGCTAGCTAGGTGATAAGCACTCACATGTGTATTAACTCCCCTCTGCTTCCGGGAGCTCTCCCAGCAGGTACTCTTACTATCACTGTCTCCGTTTTTTACACTAGGAAGCTGGGGCACACAGATATGAGATAATCTGCCTTTGAAGCCCAAGTTACCGCGTGGAAGGAAGAGCTGACACCACTGCACAGCCCTCTTCCAGTCGCCAACGTCTCTCCCTTCATGCATCTCTTTCCACACCATCTTGTCAACTCTTCCTAAGGGGCCCCTGCACTGGCATCTCCCCTCCCTGCACCCCATGGCACTGTGCGTGCTCCAGGTCCCTTCGGTGACCTCTCTGAATTCCCTCAGCGCGGTCTCTTTATCCCCTAAATGTAAGGTATCTTAAAAGCCCCAGCCCCTTCCAGCTCTCATCCGCTCTCCTCCTCCTGTCATGCTGACACAGCCTCCTCAAACTTCACCGCCTTGTGCAAGCCTCACTTCCTTGGCCTCTTTCTCACGGCAGACACACGCTTGTGAACGTCTCATGTGACTACAAAGACTCTAGTTTTCTCTTAACTTCATATTGCATGTGTCAGCTGTCACCGGGGCAGCCTGTCTCACTCTTTACACTAAGGAGGAGTTGTGTTCAAATCACTTACTGTGGGCCACTCATGAAGGCTGGCTGGTGACTGCAGGCTGGAAACAACACCCACCCATCCTGCCTGGCCCATGTGGCTTAGTGGTTGAGTGTCAACCCGTGAACCAGGAGGTCACGGTTTGATTCCTGGTCAGGGCACATGACAGTTTTGGGCTCAATCCCCAGTAGGGGGCGTGCAGGAGGCAGCCGATCAATGATTCTCTCATTATTGACGTTTCTCTCTCTCTCTCTCTCCCTCTTCCTTCCTCTCTGAAATCAATAAAAATGTGTTTTTGAAAAGCCTCCAAATAAAAATAAAGCTCAATTTGTCTCTAATCAGAACCAAGTGAAGCCATTCTTTGAATACTGGATAAATAACTGCAAAAAGCTGGTGAATGCATCACTCTGAGATTGGTGCACACAGCCTGTTGTTTTAGGCAGAAACACCATCTATTTGTTTTATATCCTTATCAGACACCCTAGAAAGGCTTCAGCGTCCTAGAATCCCAAACGAAGCTTCTTACCATCCATCAAGCTGACAAAGAACGACAGTCCCTCTTGAGATCCCATTTTCAAGAAGCTTCCAAAGCCACTTTTCCTCCAGTTAAACATGTCCAGGGCTTTCTCGTCTCCGCTCACAGCTGCCTTTGCCAACTGAACGAGGTCCCTGAAAGCAAATACGACCCGGAACGTCAGGATTCCTTGTAGGAAGGTGCTGTCACTACAAATGCTGAGAGTGGCTCATTGCTATGATCCCTCCAGTGTGTCCGGAGGAGCCATACCTCTGCTCATCCCCCCAAAGGATTTAAACTCAGGCCACTACGGAAGCTCATACTTACTCGCCAGGAGGGGGGAGCCGGAAGATGCAGTGGGTCAGGTGTCTTCCGTATTCATGTTTCAGCAGGGGTGTCCCTTGTACTCGGCCCCTTTGATCCAACCTCCATACGAGCAGGACACCAAGCTGGAAAACCCATCATGTGGAGGAAACGCATTCTTACTGAGTGACTGGTAAAGGCAAGAGTTACACTGTGCAATAGAACACATGCTTATTTCTCTCTCTCTCTCTTTTTTTTTTAAACAAAACTACATGTGCACCATGACAAATACAAACAATTCAAGTGTTCAGTGAAGGAACCAGAAACTTTTCCATGTACCCCCTCCATCCTTACTCCCTGGAGATAACAACTGTCACACTTTTAGTTAAAACAAACTTTTAAGTTTATAATAGATTTAGATTTGTGAATAGTTGTGAAAACAGTTCCAGTAAATTTCATACCCCCGCCTAATTTCTCCTATCATTAGATCTTACATTGGTGTGGTACAGCCCTCAGATTAATAAGCCAATATTGGTACATTATATTAACCAAAGCCTTTGTTCAATTTCTTTAGTGCCTCCCTAATGTCCTCTTTCAGCCCCAGGGTCCCCTCAGGACCATGTGATGTTTGGTCTCCTTAGGCTCCTCTGGGATGAGACCACATGTCAGACTCTCCTGTTTTTGATGATCTTGACAGTTTTGAGGTCTATTAAGGGATTGTGTGGATTGTCCCTCCACTGAGATCAGTCGTTTTTTCTCATTGTTGACTGGGGTTGCAGGTTTTGGGAGAAGACCACAGATATAAAGTGCTCTTCTCGGCATATCGGACCAGGGGTCCATGCCATCACATGACTTGTCTCTGTGACACTGACCCGGATCTTCTGGCTGAGGTCATGTTTGTCAGGTGTCTCCGCTGCGCTGGTCTTCCCCCCACCCCTCTATCCTGCACCGTTTGGAACGAAGTCACTATGCACAGGGGAGGGGAGTTACGTCTCACCTTTTTGACCATGAAGTGTCTACATGAATAATTTGGGATTCTTCGGCACAGGGAGATGCCTCTTCCCCACCACTTATTAATTCAGTCATAGATTTATATCAGTATGGACTTATTTTCTACTTTGGGTTATAATCTAATACTGTTTTATTTATTTTGTTGCTCCAATTCTTCCAGCTTCGGCCATTGGGAGCTCTTTCGGCTCGCTCTGTGAGCACTTCCTTACTTCCTGGCACTACAGATTCTCTAAGCTCACTGTCCTGCTCCAGTCCTAGAATCAGCCATCAAGGAGCCCTGGTTCCCTATGTTAGAGGAAACCAATAGAAACCAGGATCTGGGTGCCAGGTGTATTGCATGTTCAATTTAAACACTATCAAAGTCTCAATCAACAGCAGGGAGGAGACAGCTGCATTGGAACTGGTCTAGGAGGCTCCTCGACCAGGGATGAGAGCTAAGCCATGCACATGGCAGTATTTCCATCGGAATCTGTCTGCCAAGCGCCTTTGTTTTGATGCCTAGACATTCCTCAAGGCATGTTTCCTGTTCAAGATCAGTGGATGTTTTAGCAAACAGTACACTCTTCCTCCCACCCTGCTTTCAATTAGCATGGATTCCAACACCCCCACATGCTGGGTAAATCACTTTATTGTACATAGGAATATGATCTTCCAATAAGGTTGACTTTAAAAGCAAATTATACAGTAAATCTCTAAGAAAAGTTATGGAAGGTTGAAAATAGTATGTAACAAATATATATATTCATATATATTATGAACAGTATATATTATCACACTAATTCTTGACTTTGCCAGCTTTATGAAGAATAAATGCATTACTGGTTCCTTTAGTTTCACTTGCATAGTGAAAAAGAAGATGAAAATGTTTCCTTCCCCAGTGGCCCAGCCTCCCCCCTAGAGAACCATACTGTGGGATGCTGTGTGTCTGATGGTGTATGATGCAAACATAACACTTGTAGAGAAGTCCCTTTGCTCTGCCCTTCAAGTGCAATCAACCAGTACTTATTCTTTAACATAACAATGGACTTTATAGAGATCTTCGATAGCGCATACAAGCTTCTAACTGGCAATTCCTGAATACAATGAGGACATACTTAGCATGTCCAGACTTAGACTGTTGTTTTGAGGAAGCTGTTCAGAGCCCCTGGGCCCCGGGAGCAGTGATTTCATGTGTGATTGTACACCCCTTGTGTTGACAGAAGGATCGATGTAGCCCACCACAATCACTGCCTCCCGAGGAGGCAAGGACTCAGACGTGCTTTGTGTCAGGTTCTGGCTAACGGGCTGGAAATGCAGCACAAGGTGGCGATTTAGAGCTGAGCTCTGAGATGTCTGCTTCCCTTGTGGCAGCCTTGCTCCTCATCCCAATTCTAAGTGTTTTTTGCACCTCTCACTACTCCTGCAGGGCAATTCTTTGTGTTCAGAGCTTTTTCTTCACTGTCATTCCTTCTGAGTCAGAATTACTTCATTCACAGTAATTTTTATTTTGTTTTTATTTTTATTGATTTCAGAGAGGAAGGGAGAGGGAGAGAGAGATAGAAACATCAATGATGGGAGAGGATCATGCCCCTTACTGGGGATTGAGCCTGAAAACCAGGCATGTGCCCTGACCAGTAATGGAACGGTGACCTCCCGATTCATAGGTTGATGCCCAACCACTGAGCCACACTGGCTGGGCTCATTTACTATAATTTTATACAGTAAGGCTCTAAAGAAAAGTTACCCCCCAAAAAAGAAAAGAAAAAGAAAACAAAACAAAAGTTACCCCAAAGATGAGAAATTAGCCCTATTTGTGAAGAGCAAGAGTTGAATGTATTAAGGAACTGATGTGAAGTTAATCGTGTTTTAGATTCGATTGTTGTCGACATACTGTCACTTCAAAGAACAGGTCATCCTGCTAGGTTCTCTAATAGTTTATGATGACAGTAGGAACTGACTTACCCTTTGTCCTGTGTAGATTTACTGGTTCCTACACTCGGCTCAGTGAAAGCATACAGGGAAGTAAGACCTGGCCCACATGACATTCTCTCCACTTCTTTACTGATGGAACTGCTAATGGACACTTCACGGATCTGCCCAGTGTCCCTTTCCTGGGGATCTCCCCACCTCCCTGGCCACTGCTGACTACTGCGCGTGTGGGCAGTTGGCCTGAGCTGAATTTGGGCCAGAGGAGGAAGGACAGGTGTTCTCTGGGTGGGAACTGAAATGAGAACTAGAGGTTCTGCCTCATGAACAGAATGGGTCAGAGAGAGAGAGAGAGAACTTGAGCAGGACAGTACACAGAAAGGTACAGAGCTGGCAGACAGCTGTGTCTGTCAGCACCTCACTCTTGGTTCTAGACCAGTGGTTCTCAACCTTCCTAATGCCGTGACCCTTTAATACAGTTCCTCATGTTGTGGTGACCCCCAATTTCATTGTTACAAATTGAACATAATTAAAGCATAGTGATTCATCACAAAAACAATATGTGATTATATATGTGTTTTCCGATGGTCTTAGGCGACCCCTGTGAAAGGGGCGTTCGACCCCCAAAGGGGTCGCGACCCACAGGTTGAGAACCGCTGTTCTAGACAGTCATGAAGTCAGTGTGTTCCCATCCCTGGAGACCCTGGCCTCAGATTAAGTGCACGGTCTTGCTTCAGCTAATCTGGCTTGGTTTCACTGGTAACCAACCTACCTAAAGCAGGGTCTTTGGCGGAAGACCCAAGGAGACCCTCCGCCAAGCCTGTGCACTCAGTGGTGCAGCATTCCAAGTGCTTATACATTTGTTATGAATTACTTTCCTGCTTGAGCCATTCATTCATTCATCCATTCATTTGGTTAATCTTCACCCAAGGATATATTTTCCATTGACTTTTAGAGAGGGGGGATGGAGAGAAAGAGAGAGAGAGAAAAACATTGATGTGAGAGAGACACATCAATTGGTTGCCTCTTGCACATGCACCATCTGGGACTAGGGATCGAACCTACAACACAGGTACATGCTCTTGACTGGGAATCGAACCCGAGACCCTTCAGTACTTGGGCCAACACCAGTTGGGGTGAGCCCACTATTAAATTAAGACCAGCATGGTCTAGATTTTCTTAGAAGGATTAGGTATTTCTGCTCTTAAATATTTTGACTCATAGAACTTGGTCAGCAAACATATCCGAGTTTAGTTCCATGCCTAAGTTAACCTATTTTGTTAGTGTTTTTTTTTTTAATATAGTCAAAATGAGAATAATGCAATGCAATCATCTTGAAATCTTTTATTCCTACAGGGAATTTGCAGAGCATTCCACAGCAGGGAGGTAGGAAAGGTCACCAAGGGAATCAGAATCTGGGGACAGCCATGTCTTTAGGTGGGAAATGAGTAGAAAAATCATCAAGAAAAAAAGGAACAAGCTAATAAAAGAATGTGCAAATGATATGACCAGAAAAGGAAATGTCAATGGCTCTGGTAAGTGATGCTGATCCTCAATATTAAGAGAAATGCAAACTAGAACATGACTGGGATGCCGCTTCTCTAGGCAAAATTCTGAATTCGGATACAACACTCTGTGAGAAAGCACATGCTAGTGCGTTGGTGTGAACTGATGCAAGCCCCATGGAGGGAGGTTTGGGAACATCCACCAAACCACAGGCGCACATGCCCTGAGGCTCTGCCACCCCACTTCCAGGAACTTCTCTGAACGTCCACATGTGTGAAATGACAAAAGCATGAGGTTAGCCATTGTGTCACTGTCTGTTTAGCAAGACTGGAAGCCGCTGAAATGTTTATCAACAGCGGCTGGTGAAGTCATATCATGAAGGACAGGCTAAAAGAAAAGAAGGAAGCTTGCTGTTTACCAACATGGAGAGATCTGGAAGACACAATGGAAAATGAAAAAGACAAGAGACAGAAGAGAAGCACGATATCACTTATGTGAAAGGAGAGGAGGATAAGGAGACAAGATCCTTTGTGTGATATCTGCAACCAAAAGTGTTTAATCTAAAGCAACAAGCAAACAAATCTAAACTGAGGGATATTCTACACAATAACGAGTCTGAACTCCTAAAAAGGTTGATCCTTGTTCTTAGGGATTGATGGCAAAGTAGTTAGGGCTGAATGAAGTATGATGTCTTTGACAAACTCTCAAATAATCAGGGGGGGAGGTAAATATATATATATATATATACTGGAGGCCTGGTGCACAATTTCATGCATGGGTGGGGACCGGCTGGCCTGCCCCTGATGGGGTGGGGGAGGCTGATTTGGGGCGGGGCCAGCCGGGGGCAGGAGCCACAGGCAGTTGGCCGGCCCCACCCCCTGGTCAAACTCCCAGTTGAGGGGACAATTTACATATTAGCCTTTTAGTATATAGGATATATATGTATGTATATATAGAGAGAGAGAGAGTGAGAGAGAGAGAAAGAGAGAGAGAGAGAGAGAAAGTAGATGTGTCAAAATGTTAATAACTAGTGAGTTTATGTACTAGTAAAGGGTATATGGGTGTCCCTTGTACTATTCTTTCAAGATTTGAAATTTTGCAAAATTGGAAGTTGGGGAAAGAATGCATTTTTATGTGACTTTAAGAAGCTATGGATGCCAGAGAGTAGAGGGGGAAACTGATGGGCATGGTGGAGAGGCTTTTCTTTCTTTAAGTTTATTTATTTTTTGTTTTTTAATCCTTGCCCAGGGATATTTTTCCATCGATTATAGAGAAAGTGGAAGAGAGAGGGAAAGACAGAAACATCCACGTGAGAGAAACACATGGACTGGTTGCTTCCTGCACCCGCCCCGACCAGGGCCCGGGCCAGGGAGGAGCCTGCAACCATGGTATGTGCCCTTGACCAGAATCGAACCCAGGACCCTTCAGTCCTCAGGCTGATGCTCTATCCACTGAGCCAAACCAGCTAGGGCTAGAGAGGCTTTTCAAAGTACATACCATTTCATGGCTTTTGAAATTTGAAACATGCAAATGTATTACCTGAAACATGTGTTAATGAACACACTGCAAAATTTCTGCAGTACACGTATGAATCAAATTGAGTCTAGACCAGGGTTCCTCAACCTGGGCACTGTTGGTCTTTTGTGTGGGGTCTGTCCTGTGCCTTGTAGGATGGTGAGCAATCTCTCTGGCCTCTACCCACTAGATGCAGGTCGAGCAGCCCCCCTCCTTTGTGACAACGAAACACGTCTCCAAATACTGCCAAGGGTCCCGAGGGACAAACGAAGCAGGTGGAACCGCCTGAGCTAGACAATCAGGACCAGGGACTCCTAGGCAACGAAGAAGTATGTTCAGGGAAGCCGGTGATTTGGTGATGCCATAAAAGTGACAGTACCCGGGGCATTCGGCCATCTTTATGAACAGAGTTACCTAGAAAAGTTCGTTTTAAAAATGACAGGCATGCCTCTGCCACAGGGGGGGATGGTAGAATAAAATTGTCAAACTTTGCTTCCGATATAAAACAAAATCTCCCATGACATCTGACAGGGTCAACTCCATTTGGCAACCACACGTTTCAAATAATTTGGTCCTTAGCACCCTTCCCAACGTGTCCCTAACGGCACGAACAGGGAAACGCCGAGACCTGAAGTCAGTGTCGCCGGGTGGGTGTCCGCTTACCCTGTCCCCCGACAGGAGGCAGTTCCCGTTGGTGCTCCAATTGAGGACAGTGATGTCAGCGGTATGCGTTGGGGGGACCGCATGCTGCTCCTTCTCCTGCTTATTAAACATGATCACCTCTCCGCTCTCCCAGCCAACAGCCAGGATCAGCCGACTCTGGTGCCAGCACAGGGAAGTGACCCGGCAGGACCTCTCCACGTGTGTGTCGGGCACACGCTCACCCTGTGACGGACAAGAGGTAAATCCCATGTTACAGAGGGCGGCAGCTACTCGAAGAATGTATAGCTAATCCCCACGGGGCACTGACATCGGCTAGAAGACATAAAGAGCTGCTTATTAGGGAACTGCTTTATTTCATTTTCACAGAAACAGCAACCTTGTCCTAGCAGAGATATGAGAACAAGGTTAACACACAACAGACCATGCTGACCAGCTTATCAGAAAGTGTGACCTCATACTCAGAGCCGCTCGGTGGCTAGCTAGGGTGGTTTTTTTGTGTGTGTTTTTTTTTATGTTTTTATTCATTTCAGAGAGAGGAAGGGAGAGGGAGAGACAGCAACATCAATGATGAGAGAGAATCATTGACCGGCTGCCTCCTGCACACCCCCTACTGGAAATCGAGCCAACCTGGGCATGTGCCCTGACTGGGAATAGAATTCTAACCTCCTGCTTCAGGGGTCGACGCTCAACCTCTCAGCCACATCGGCTGGGTGCTAGCTAGCATTTCAATGAGTTCCAATGAAACTTTATTATTTATTTATCTACTTTTAATCCTCACCTGAGGATATTTTTTTAGAGAGAGTGTAAGGGAAGGAGGGAGGGAGGGGGGAGAGAGAGGAAAAAAAAATTAATGTGAGAGAGGCACATTGATTGGTTGCTTCCCATACACTTCCCTACCTACAACCCCGGTACATGCCCTTGACCAGGAATTGAACCCATGACCCTTTGGTGTGCAGGCTGATGCTCTAACCACTGAACTGCTGACCAGGGCTAAAACTTTATTTATAAAATAAGTGGTAGGCCAGGTAAAGTTTGTCAACACCAAAGTTCTCAAACTGTAGTCAGATGACTCCCAGAGCCTTTTCAGGGTCTGCAAGGTTATTATTATTATTTTTTTACTAAAGATTTTTTTAATTGATTTTTAGAGAGAGAGGGAGGGAGAGGGGAGAAAAAGAAAAACATTGATGTGAGAGCAAAACATAGATCGGTTGCCTCCTACACGCCCCCTACTAGGGATTGAGCCCACAACCCGGGCATGTGCCCTGACCAGGAATCAAACCAGCAACCTTTCAGTGCATAGGACAACGCCCAACCGAGCCACCCCGCCAGGGCTGCAAGGTCAGTTATTACTAGAATGATGCTAAGAAGTTATTTGCCTCATTTGCTTTCATTTCTGACCAGTGTATAGTGGACTTTTCCAGAGGCTATGTGATGTGTGATGATTCACTGCTCTGATAGCTAACGGAATATGCACTTGTCTATTTTTGTTTTCTATAATTTTCTAAGGAAATAGGTTTAGGGTATAAATATGTATTTCTAGCAATTAACACAGTTTGTTCTCAGCACTTCTACCAAACTCTCTCTAGTCATCTCCAGTTATACCTGCTACATCTGTGACCTTATTAACATCTAATAATTATTTAGAAATCCTAAAGTTTTCCTTGTGCCAATTAGAAACACAAAAAGTACACTTTGTTTTGTAATAGTATTTTTTAATTTTCTAAAATTTTTTTTAAATATATATTTTATTGATTTTTCACAGAGAGGAAGGGAGAGGGATAGAGAGTTAGAAACATCAATGAGAGAGAAACATCGATCAGCTGCCTCCTGCACACCTCCTACTGGGGATGTGCCCGCAACCAAGGTACATGCCCTTGACCGGAATCGAACCTGGGACCTATCAGTCTGCAGGCCGACGCTCTATCCACTGAGCCAAACCGGTTAGGGCTAATTTTCTAAATTTTAAAATTTTTTCTTAAATTGCTATTATTTTGGAATATAATATTTATTCTAAATAAGATTTTATAATGCATACTGGAGAGTTCTCGGACTCCTAGAAGGGAGCAATGTGTTCCAACGAAGCTGGGCGACACTGCGCTTGGTGCTGGGGCTGGACAAACACGAGAGCAGCCGGGGCCTGGCTGAACTCCCATCCGTGGAGGGGCCAAGGACCGCCAAGTATCACAGATGAAACCTTCAAAACTGAAGTGGGTGAGAAACCAAGAGGGTCTGCCCTTGCCTGGGGGAGGGAGGTAGGGAAGGACGTCCTCAGGAAGTGCCACTGAGCCACTTTCATCTGCAGGACTAATATAGTAATTAAGCAAAAAGATCAAGGAGAGCCCAACCAGTGTAGCTCAGTGGTTGAGTGTTGACCTATGAACCAGGCGGTCATGGTTCGATTCCTGGTCAGGGCACATGCCCAGGTTGTGGGCTCCATCTCCAGGGTGGGGCGTGCAGGAGGCAGCTGATCTATGATGCTCTCTCATCACTGATGTTTCTATCTCTCTCTCTCCCTCTCCCTTCCTCTCTGAAACCAATAAAATATATATAAAAAGTTCAAGCGAGACTCTCCTGTGCGGAGGGCACAGCACTGGCACTTGGAAGGCCAGGTGTGTGTGGCGCGCAAGGAGGAGCACCATGTGAGGCAGGAGAGCCAGGCCTTGGGGGCACTGGCGGCCACATCAGCGACTTCCGTCCTCACCCAAAGAGCAAGGCAGGGGTGGGGGAGGTGGGGGTAGTGGGTGACTCCAGCTATGAGTCCTAAAGATGGCTCTGCCCTGTGTGGGGGATGGGGAGGACCTCCAGGACACAGCTGCTGCCGTGAGGAAGCGGAGCTAGTTTGCCGAGGTGGAGGGTGTCACTATTCTCCCCGGCCCCCGTCCTGGGCATTAGGATGGAAAACACTCAGCTTTTGAAGGAACGTGTGGGGCAGGGGGCAGGGGGTAGGGGGGCAAAGTACAGGTCAGTCTGGACTTGTGAAGTTTGAGGCCTGTGTCAAACACCCAGGTGTCCTGTGGGCAGCTGGATTCCTAGTCTGCAGCTCAGGGGGGACTTGTGGGCTGGAGATAGGTTTCTTTATTGTTCATCGATAGACAATGACAGGTCACAGGAGGAGGAAACAGAGGGAGAAGAGGCCTAGACAGGTTCAGGACATGCCAACAGCAGTCCGGGGTTTGGAAGGAGAGGAAGGCTGGGTCCAGGAGACAGGGTGGGGGAAAGCCCCTGCCAGCTCCATGGTGGGTTTCCCAGAGAACTTCACAAGCACGTGGAGCAGCATAGAGAAGGGGCATCGGGTAAGAACCCAAAACACACAGGGCGTGTCACACAGACACTGCTGATGACTCCAGCTGCTTGGGTGAAGCATCTGGGACGACAAGAGAGTACGGAGGGCTGAGAAGTGAGTGGGAAGGGAAATCTGACTTCCTTGGTGAAGTCTGTGGTGCGTTGTGCACTGAGAATTTGGGGGCGGGGGGGCAATGAAAACCTGAGGAGCATCTCGAAAGTTTTTGCAATGGGTTGAATTGTGCTAATTCCTAAAAAGCTATGTTAACGTCCTAACCACTGGTACCGGTGATATGACCTTATTTGAAATAGGGTCTTTGCAGATGATCAAGTTAAGATGAGGTCATTAGGATGGGCCTTAGTCCAATATGGCTGTGTCCTTAATAGAAGAGGAGACACCCAGAGGAGGCAGACCCGTGATGAGGGAGGAAGAGACTGGCGCGGTGCAGGCACAAACCCAGGAGCACCAAGGATTGCTGGGAACCAGAAGCAAAGACAAACCATGCAACAGATCCTCCCCGGAAGCCTTCAGAGAGAGTGAGGCCTGCCGGCCCCTCATTTCAGACGTCTGGCCTCCAGAACTGGTAAATAGTACATTTCTGTTGTTTTAAGCCACCCAGTTTGCAGTCGTTTGTTATGGCAGCTAATTGTTTTAAACAGGTAACGCGAGCCAACGGGAGACTGGATCAGGATGGACAGATAATGCTGAGAGGCCATATCTGGTTGGTGACTGTGAATTGACTGTTAATTCTATCTTAAACATTCCTAAATCTGTCCCCAAACCTAAACTGCAGAGGTAAAGTAATAATACTGGGAGTTAAGACCTCAGTGAGAATACACACACACACACACACACACACACACATTATATCCCACACTCCCCCCCACAACATACCCAACACTCCCTATCCCATCCACCTACAACCCAAACCATAACACATATACCCCTTCCCCCACACCCATATCCTACTCCTCTCCTCTCCTCTCCTCCCCCCCCTCTCTCTCACCAAAAAAGAGACAAGAGCCAGAAGCTACTAAAGTCATAATCATTGCTTCCAGTACTTACTTGCTCCAGGAATATATCCACGCTGCCTCTTGAGGCTGTGCCGACGAAGGCCACTGCCAGGAATGGATGAACAGGGTGCCAACTGATGTGGGAAGGAGATCCAGCTGATTCTGGGGCTTCTATCCGGTGGTCAAAATAGAGGGCCATGATGAAAATCAGACCCAGTCAGGGCCGAAACCTGCAGGGGAAAAACAACCAAGTCCTGTGTTGTTGTTTTTTTACAAAATGACTGTATATAGAATCAGGAAAGAAAAGCATCACGGAACTATCACACACAAGACACTCAGTAACTTATAAATGTCCCTTCACACCGATTCAGGAGATTTTATGTGGAAGAGATCTCTAACAGGAAAAACAAAAATACAATGAGAAGCAAGGGGCTGGAACGGCAATGATCCAGAGGGTAATGGAAAGCAGTAAAACTTCTTGCCATCACAACAGCAAAGAAAAGCCCTGCCGCCTGGACATGTAATCCTTGATCGTTTGTATTCCGATCATAATGCAGATAATTTATATTTCTGTAGTTCCCCTTTAGCAAAATTTTCAAATCAAATAGAAGCAAACTGCTTCACAAAAGAGAAATGTATAGAAAACCTAGTACTCAATTTCTGATAAAGCTTGAAAAACCAAGGAAGTCTTCACCTCCGACTCTCAGGTGGTAGGAGGCAAAAGGATTCCTTTGTTAGAGTGTCAAGAACAAACCCACAGCAACTGCAGAGAAGCTGAACTTCAATAGTTACAGGAACTTAACCCCTCCTTCCCTCCCTTTCTTCTTTCCTTCCTTTCCCCCTCCCTCCCTCCTCTCTCCTTTCCTTCCTCTCTTTCTTGGAAAAGATGTGCATACTGTGCCTTTGAGGGAGGGCTAGAATGGCTCAGTGGATAGAGCGTCGGCCTGCAGACTGAAGGGTCCCAGGTTCGATTCCGGTCAAGGGCATGTACCTTGGTTGCGGGCACATCCCCAGTAGGAGGTGTGCAGGAGGCAGCAGATCAATGTTTCTAACTCTCTATCCCTCTCCCTTCCTCGCTATAAAAAAATCAATAAAATATATATTTTTTTAAAAAGAAATGAAATGATAGTCAGACTTCTGCCCAATTTTTCATACCACAGAGTCAGTTTGGGGAAGCTAATTAGCGGAGAAGAGACTATGTGTAGAGTGGTTTGCTATCACTTAAACTTATTCAACTTCATACTCATTAAGATGGCTATTATCCAAAAAATAGAAAATAAGAAGTGTTGGTGGGGCCCTAACCAGTTTGGCTCAGTGGATGGAGCGTTGGCCTGCGGACTGAAAGGTCCGGGGTTCGATTCTGGTCAAGGGCATGTACCTTGGTTGTGGGCACATTCCCAGTGGGAGGTGTGCAGGAAGCATCTGATTGATGTTTCTAACTCTCTATCCCTCTCTCTTCCTCTCTGTAAAAAATCAATAAAATATGTTTTTTAAAAAAGAAGTGTTGGTGGGGATGTGGAGAAATTGGAACCCGTTTGCATTGCTAGTGGGATGTAAAATGGTGCAGTCACTATGGAAAACAGTATGGTGGTTCCTTAAACATTAAACATGGACTTAGCATATGATTAGGTAATTCCAGTTTATATTATATTATTTATATTATTTATATACACAAATAATTGAGAAAAGCAGGGACTTGAACAGATATTTGTACATAAATATTCATAGCAGCATTTTTCACAGTAGCCAAGAGATGGAAACAATCCAAATGCCTATCAACAGATGAATGATTACACAAATTCCATTTTCAATGGAGTATCATTCAGCCTTAAAAATGAATGAAATTATGACACCTTACAACATGCATGAACCTAGAAGACATTAAGCTGAGTGAAAGAAGCCACACACAAAAGAGGAAATAATGTATGATTCCACTTATATGAGGTACCTAGAGTAGTCAAATTCAGAGACAGAAGGTAGGTTGGTGGGTGCCAGGGCCTGCTGGGACTGGGGCTGGGGTTGAGGTGGAAGGGGGCAGTTGTTTAATGTGTACAGGGTTTCAGTTTGGGAAGATGGAAAAAGTTCTGGAGATGATGGTGGTGATGGTTGGCTACTGTGAAAAATGCTGCTATGAATATTTATGTACAACTTGAAGGTACTTCCTGCCACTGAACTGCATACTTAAAAATGGTTAAATTTTACATTATGCATATTTAACTACAACAAAAAATTATGCACAATAAGTATTCAACAGCTGCAAAATGCTGTCAGTCTATCATTATAGGGGATGGACTATGACATTTGCTTTTAGTAATGCCACAGTTGCATCCGAGGAAGCCGCAAAAGCTCAATTTGGATCCAGAGAAGGAAACCCCTTCACTGAGAGGTTGGAAAGCATATGGGTATAAATGAACAGTCACATTTCAAATGTTTACCTTTTTGTGATGAATATGTACCCTGAATACTAAACAAAGGCAACATTTTCGAGGTTGTGCTCTCACCATCACAAACTGCTGGGCACTTCTTCAGGGCTCCTGAGGGAGCAGCCAGGCACTGGTTGGAGGAGCAGCGGGTGCCATGGTGGGCAAACTGTGGCTCGTGAGCCACATGCGGCTCTTTGGCCCCTTCAGTGTGGCTCTTCCTAAGCCTTAGGAGTACCCTAATTAAGTTAATAACCATGTACCTACCTATATAGTTTAAGTTTAAAAAATTGGGCTCTCAAGAGAAATTTCAATCGTTGTACTGTTGATATTTGGCTCTGTCGACTAATGAGTTTGCCGACCACTGGGGTGGGGGGACTGGAGTCGGGGAAGGGGCAGGTGCAGGGGTCTCCCGCACACACACATCACTAAGGGACATCTATATTGGTCGGGGCTCTGATTTCTTTGAGTCAAGTCCTTATGCAAACCTTCAAACAAAGCTATTAAAAATGAAAATACACCAGATAAATACCTGGTGATTTAATATAGCAAAGGAAACCCTTTAAAGTGAGTTTTAATATGTTGTAGCCAGCCAAGTGTCTAAATTCTGGACTATGGGAAATTCCTATTCATGCTTAACAAATTTACTTTGTGAAAATATTCCTCTGCAAAATGTGAAATGTTAATTTGTAATGATGGAGAAAGAATTATAATAGCACTTGAAAAATTTAAACCTGATTTCCTCAGGTTTGAAATATTTTTTTTAATTTCCAAATCACTTTGTAGTAAGTATGTACGCAAACAGATCTTTACATTACTCGTTCCCTCCTGCCTGTGGCTTTCCCAGGGACTCTCTCCCTGACACTCCTCCTCTGGGTACTCAGGAAGCCTCTCTTCCTCCAGGGAGCCCTCCATCTTGATTTCTAGTGTCCCCATAAAACCCTGTTCTCTTTTAAAGTATATTTTTATTGATTTCAGAGAGGAAGGGAGAGGGAGAGAGAGAGAGAGAGAAACATCAATGATGAGAATCATTGGCCGGCTACCTCCTGCACACCCCCTACTGGGGATCAAGCCTGCAACTCCCGCACGTGCCCTGACAGGGAATCAAACTGTGACCTCCTGGTTCATAGGTCCACGCCAACCACTGAGCCATGCTGGCCTGGCAGAACCCTGTACTTCTCCATCGCTGTACTTAGACTTTATTATAAATGTGTATTTGGTCAACCATCCTCCACTCCCTGCCAGGTATCTATCCCACAGAGTGGGAGACTGGCCCTAGAACAGTGCCTTGCACAGAATAGGCCCCCCATAAGTGAATCCCTGATGAAGATATTTATTAGCAAAGAAAGATGTCTTTGATGTTCTGTTAGCTGTAAAAAGTGGTTTACAGGCCAGAATGAGTAAGTCCATTTATACAATGCATAAATGCACTTTAACATTTTTCTACAGTATCATCTGCATAATTAGAAGTTACCAGAGTAAACACAAGGAGAAATGACTAACTATAAAATCATTACCAATGACGTCTATTAATTGCACCAGTCCAAAAACAAGTGAACTTTTCCTTAAAACAAACTCAGGGTCACTAGAACATTAAAAGCATTTAGTAAATATATATACACTTTGGGGGAAAGAAAAAATTCCATTTGTTCTAATCAATGAACTCCTCTAGGCTCCAGCCGTCCAACATCTCTACCACCTCCATCAAACCAACTTTTGGGAAAGAATCTGTTAAGCTCATTCAACGGAGGGGTTCGTGGTATTAAGGTTAATGTAAGTTACTTTACTGCTTGGAGATGCTGCAGGAGAGAGCCTGAAGGAACTTGGGGAAATAGGGGCTGAGCGGACGAGTGTGGGGGGTAGGTATTAGTGCCACTTCACAAAGTCCCAGCCTCTAGGCCACAGCCCGCAGGCCTGGGGACATGCAGGGTCAGAGCTGTATCTTGGGGATCCGAAGGAGAGCCTTCCCTGGCTGGGACCGTGCGGCCCAGAAAGGAACTTCTTATTCTCTCCCTGCCCGCGGACACAAGTACTCTGCCAGCGTCCGCCACCAACCCACCTGGTCAGCTCCCCCGGGGATCGCACGGGCAC
>NW_005871380.1:154377-158548 GCF_000147115.1 Myotis lucifugus
TGGACTGCGACTGAGGGGCCATAAGCCCCTAGTCTGATCTTGCCGCCTGGGGCGCGGAGATCCGCGAGACCGATTTCGACGAAACAACTTGGGATGGCGATGGACCCGGACTGCTCGCCTGTCGTCGCCTCTCCCGGCCCGCACCCCCGACACCACCCGAGTCCGTCCCCGGTCCCGCTTCTTCGTCGCCCGCCTCGGGGCTCCCGGCCCCCTGATCCCTCACTTCCTCGACCCCAGCTCCCTTGGACCGCTCTCACCTCTCCCGGCCCCGGCGCCGCCGCGCGTTGCTAGGACAACGGCTGCTCGTGGAACGCGGAAACAGCCGAAGTGAGTGACTAGGAGGCCGAGGCCGCCCGAAACGCCACGAGAGGCCGGAAAGAACCGAAAATGATCGGGAACGTTCGTGCGGAGGGTTAGATTGCCAAGCGGGTTCCCGCGGGCGGCGAGCTCCACGGTCTTACCGGGCAGTTTCCCCCCCATCCCAGCCACGGTCGGGAATCAACAACGCTGGCTCGGAAAGTGGGGCCAAGAGACCAGGGTATGCCATCCTGCGCAGAGAAGGGAGCTGGCGAAATTCTTCTAGGGGTGATGGCGGTACAAAACCTGTTGGGATTCGCTCCTGTAGTTACACCTTTTCAACCGCTTAGGTCTGTCAGAAGGTGGAGGAAGGCAACTGAGACTGTCGGGGAGAAACGGAACGCCATCTTCTTTAAGAGCGCTCTCTTGTTAATCTTATTGCTGGGTCTTCGGGACCCCAGACCGTTTCTAGGTTCTGCTTTGTCTGATCTTAAGAGGTGGTTCAAGAATATTCCTGAGAAAAGCCAATTGACTCGACATACTTCCTTGAAGTTATTAATTTATCACGTGCATTCAGTGCTTTGGGGGACTATGGTTTGAAAAACAAAGCAATGTCATGTCATTAAAAAAATAGTTATTAGGGCAAAAAGATCCATTGTTAAACAAATGAAAAAAAAAGTGTAGATACCACTGGATGAGATGGGATAGGCGTCTCCAAGGAAGACTCCGAAGTTTATATTTTTTAAAAACTCACTTTCATATACAGAATATTTTTCTTGTGTGTCTACTTAGGTGCCTTATGAACATTTTGGCTATTTTTTATTTTTCCCTTTTTATTGAATATATTGGGGTGACACTGGTTAACAAAACTATACAGGTTTCAGGTGCACAATTCTACAACACATCTGTGCACTGTATTGTGTGTTCACCACCCCAAGTGTCCCTTCACCACAATTTATCCCCTCTATGTCTCCCTCCATCTCCGCCACCACCTCAGAATTTTTAAGGAATAAATTTGTGTAAATTTAAGGTATATAGAGATGTTGTTTTGATGCACTTAGATATTGTAATGATTGCCCACATAGCTTATTTATCACAGTAATTGTAGTACAATATTATATTTATTATACTGTGCATTTGATCTCTATCGCTTATTTACTACTCCCTACAAGTTTATCCTTCAACATCATTACTCTTATCCCACCCATAAACACTAGAATTTTAAAAACACTCCTTTATTTCCCTAATGAAGAAAAAGGGCCTAAGTGCCCAGCACTATGTGCTTGCCAAAAAAAGTTTAAAAGCACACACCCAACCCAATAAAGGGTGTATTTATCCGCCTCGGTTGCACTTCCACACTTGTTTCGCGCGGGATTCAACACTCGGAGCTGAGGCGGCGTTTTCTTCTCACGCATCCGTCATACGGCCTTAACCAATCACAGCCAGGCACTGATTCTATTGGCTGTCGCCCGACCAATCCGAAGAGACGCACAGCCTGCAAAGCCGCAAGGCGGCGTCACAACATTACCCGCGTCGCAGACAACACCCTCTCGCCCCCGCCCCGCGTCGTGCGTGCAAGCAACCGCGCCCACAGATGGCCAATGGGAGCGCCCTTAGGGGGGCGCGCTCGCTGAAAACTCCGGACGGGCTCGTCCCCGCGCGCTTCGCCCCTCCTCTCTCCGAGCGCCCGCCGCCTTTGTCCCGCCCCGCGCTCCGCCCTTGCGGTCTCCTTCGGCCGCCGTAGCCGGAACTGCTGCTGTGCGCGGCTGGCCGGGTCTACGGGAGGCTGAGCGGCGGTAGCCTTGGCTCCCGCAGCCCAGTCAGCCGCACCCCGGCCGCGGAGAGGACGTGCCGGGGCAGGCGTTGCTGGTGGACTGTTTCCGAAGCTGGTGCACCACCCCGGCGTAGCGGTCTTGCTGCAGTCGGGGACCGGGGCTGCCCGGCCCGGCCGGATCTGCGGGCACCCGGGAGGCCCCCGGAGGGCCCGGGAAGCCAGGCTGCTGCGGGGCATTGATGAACAAGGTGACCGGAGGCTGGGGCTCGAAAGGGATAGGCCGCCTCGACCGGCTGTCATGGCGATACCGGGCTCCCTGCTTAGGTGGGGGCTGCGGAGGAGCGGCCTGCTCCCTTGCTGCCGTAGTTACGCACGCGGTGCTTTGTCGGAACGGCTCCGGGGAGTCCGGGCCGAGAAGTGTTGCCTTGACGGTGCGCTTTGTGTGCAGCCAGAAATCGGCTAGAGAAGGGAGGGCTTTGCTTTTTCCTTCCAGAAACGTGACAAAAAGGCGTCGAGCCGAGATTGGGCTTGAGGCCATTCCATCTCTGTGCACGTTCAGGAAGTAATGGAGGTTTTCCTTTAAAGGTTATCATCCTCCTGTTTTCCTTTAGCCATAGGGGAAACCTCAGGAATGTGTCAGTATCCTTTAAATTCTGAAAAGCGCCCTGTCCTTCTGTGCTCAGTGTAGTGTCTAACATTCAACCTGGCAAACAGGCAAGTTTATTTTGTTGTGGTTGGTCTATGCCGTGCCTGAGCCCTGGGTTGGCTGTGGGTGGCTTTGGGATGAAAGGCCCCTGGGAAGTAGGATTCTCCACATTATACACCAGGGAAAGGCCCTTCTGGATACTTTCAGATTCCTTAAGTATAAATAGATAGGTTGAGAAATGAATACTGAGAAGCCCTGTACAATGAAATGCTTTAAGTTTGGCTGTTTGTCTTGTGTCGTTCTATTCGTTGGCAGGGTGTTTTGCTTTGTGTGTTGTTTTTTTTAACCAGCAAGAATTCAAATGATTTATAAGATCACTTACAACAGGTGAAAGCTGTTTAGAGATCATTCTGTGACAGAAGACATCAGAGCAGTAGTAGGTATTACTCTGATTTTTACTCATTTCCAAACCTTTCCCTCAGAGGTCCTTGCCCCTGTTCCTGTATTTTGTTGTTGACCTCGATGCCTTGTTCTTGTTTCCTTTTAAATGGAGAATGTTCCTGTCCTTAGCAGTTGTGTTCCGTTTGTCCAACACAGTTTGGGCATCGCATCGACACCTGTTGAGGAATCTGATTATCTTTCTTGCTTCATCGCAAGCACACATTATTTCCCAGCTTATAATGGTTGTAGGGACCAGATTCTCTCCGTGTATTTTTGAGTGTGTCTGTCTTCTGGGTTGCTTTTTTAGAGTCTTCGCATTTTATTGTTGTCGACATTTCACACAGCAGTGGGTAACAACGTTAATGCAAGAATTTCATTAATGGTTGCCAAGAGTTTTAACACCATTGTCTTCTACCCATTCTTGCATTTGGACCTGGACATACCGTGCCATCCCTTTCACGGGTGGCTCCAACGTGTTCCATGCAACAGGCTTCTTTGTTGCAAAAAAAACCATTTTAAATTCCTAAATCCCCGCAGCAGCACACATCTCCCACCCTGGGAAGCATGATTCCCAGAAACCCTGAGCTTATTATTCTTTATGTCTGTTTAAAAATAAGCAGGCGGACGGGCCGCCGGGCCACTATGGAGTTCCCTGTGCACACTGGCGAGCCCGCACCTCTCCCCTGCCGGGGTGGATCCCGGCCCCTCGCTCCCGCTCCAGGGCCAACTTTGGGGGCTGGCGTGGGGGGCAGGTGCGCGGGGCCAGGTGCCACGCGCGTTTGGGGGGTCGGGAGGGTTCGGGTGTGGGGGTGGGGAGGTAGGCACTGAAGCCCATCCGGCCCAAGCAGCCCGGGGAGCGAGGCCCGACGCGCAGGCTTCTCGCCTCGCTGGCATGAAGCCGCGGCCCCGTTGGGGAAAGAGGTTCCCGGCCCGGAACCTTAGAACCCCGGAAACCCAAAACCTTCAAAACCCGGACGGGGGACCCCCGGAATCCCTTTTTCCACCCCAAAGGG
>NW_005871380.1:158941-184273 GCF_000147115.1 Myotis lucifugus
TAAGAGGCTGGCAAGAGGCTGCGAAGAAGAAGCGTTGGAGGGAGAGGGCGCCGCGGCGGGGACTCGGCCGAGGACAGCGTGGCACAAAGAAGGGACGGCAAGACCCCCGGGGCGGCGGCCCCCCCGGCCCCGCGAGCGGCCCGCAGGCTCCGTCCCCGCCGCCCGCCTGCCCCCAGGACCAGCACCACTTTCTCCGGTCCAGCGTGAGGCCGCAGAGCAAGCGGCTCAGGAAGGACTCGTCGGGCGCCGGGGGGAGCAGCAGCAGCACCGGCGGCTCGGGGCCGCGCGGAAAAGGTACGGGGACCCCGGCCCCTTCTCGGTGTGCCCCGCGCTCACCTTCGTGCCTGCGCTGCATGCAGCCCCTGAGCCCGCGCCTGCATTTGTCTCGCAGTTGGGGTTGCACTCTGGAGGAGAGGTGCCCCTCTTCTCCTCCCAAGGGGCTGTTTCTCCCTGTGCCTCAGCCATGCTAAAGGCAGGAAGTGTCCTGGCTTTGGGCAGGTACAATAGATTCTTGAAGGTTATTTTTTCCCCCCCCTCAAAGGATCATTGACGATGGAGGCTATTTCGTGTAGCGGACAGTAGTTTAGAAATGGAGAGAAAATCCTGCAGCATCTTTGCCAGTTGTCAGATGGTGGAAACACAACAAAGGAACGGGCTTTTGAAACTTATTTGGGGAGAGGTTAATAAGAAGCCAAAAATATTCCAGGATCTGACTTGGGCACTTGATCCTCTACTTCAAGTATTCGAGGCTCAAAAGTTATTAAGGGCATCAAGACGATGACTTTTATGTGCTTTGAGTTTTGGTGCCATGGAAAGACTCCCCCCTGGGGTAGGAGTTAGTGAAAACATTTGTGGCCAGATTTTAAAAGAACAACAGCCTACAGTGTCTGTCAAGGTATTCTGAGGCGATTGAGAAGATTTCAGCTTTCCGAGGGTCCCTACCAAAAATAATAAGAAAACCATGCGTCCTCAGTTTTGTTTCTGATGTGCTGGTTCTCCATGATTTTCTTCTTTTACCCTTTTCTGTTTCAGCGTTCTGCTTTTCCTCAATTGTACAAGTGAATTGCTCTTAACATCCCTTTTGTTTCAGGCCAGATTTGTAGCACTTTTGTAGATAGCAAATATAATGTAAATTTCCAGTGAGTTTTGCATGGAAAAAACTTCCACTTAGCTCCTTGGTAAATGGTCCTTCAAATTTATTAGCTGGTCCTGATAGTTTTAAAAAGGAAATATTTTGGAAGCTAACAGAGGACCCACATGTGTGTCGTTAAACTTGCTTTTTCTATCTCATTCTCAACTGAAATCATGGCCTTACTCATTTTTTGGTAAAGAATTTTGATGTAAGTATTCTTTCTTAAAGACGTAGGTATAAGGTAGTCTAGTACATTTCAGAAACTAAAACTTGCCTCATAAATTTATTTTGGATGTGATAGTTGTTGATTGGTTAGGAAAATATTAAGTTGTTCTACTAACTTCGTTTGTTTTGTAAAAAATAGTTTTTCATTCCTAGTTACAGGTGTGTCTAAGTTAAGCTCCTTGGGTGCCTTCAAGAGTTTGTGGCTTCAGTCTCCCTGAATCTGGAGTCCAGTCAGAGCTCGCTGCCTGTCACCCTGGCCCTCTGACCTTGGTCTGCTCACTTGACCTCTTGAATCTGCTTTTCCATCAGAGAGGTGTCCTCACCTGTGACATGAGGAACGGCAGCGAGGGCTCCATTCTCTCAAAGTCTGGCTGCGAAGATGAGATGAGGTGCTGGTGTGAAAGCCCGGTCACCTGTAGATAACTACCTTTATATGAGATGCTAAAACTTGCGTGGTTGGTTATATTTCTCGCAGCCGGGTAATTAGGGGAAGTTTGCTATCACTTGCATAGTTGGGTGTGACTTGCAAAAAGGTTTCCTGGATTAGCCTTGAATCAAGTCCTTGGTGCTTCTGTTTTTAGTTCCTGTCCCCAGTGTGTGGCTTGGAGCAGCAATCCACTTTTCATTAGTAAAATGGGAATTTGTTAGAACTTGTGCTGCTTGTAACTTACGTATTTTCCTATGATAGCAAGCAAATGTTTCTTTAAATAAATCATAAAGCTAAGCTATATATAATGGTGACTTTTAGGAGAGGAGTAGGAAGTGTATCTCCTTTTCTTCACAGAACTCAGCCAGCATCTGGCCTTTAGCCCCTCTTGACTGTGCCTGAGCTGGGGCTACCAGGATCCTCTGGATCCACTTCACTTCTCCACACCCAGGCCGCAGGACATCCCCTCCTTATGCCTCAGGGCAAGCTCTGCTCCCTGGGCCTCCATTAACAGCCAGAAAAGAAGGTCATGTGACAACATGCTGCTAACCTTTGAAAACCATTCTTAGAGTAGCATTTGTCTTATGGAATATGGAAATCTCCGCTTGGGGTGGTGAGCATGGATCATTAAGGAAATGAACAGTGTAGAAGGTCCTTGAATTCTGTCCTTGTTAAAATGGTGGTGAGATGCCCCAGGAGCCTAACTCTTGTTTATATCAATAAGACTATGGTAAAATTTCACTTAACGTCACAAAATGTATCAACGATGCTAAGTGAGAACTTCCTGTACTGGCATTTTTCTTGTATTTCTCTTCAGAAAAATATAATTCCTGTTACGCTTAAGAAATAATCACAGTCTAGTCATTGGAGGTCCCTTTGGTTGATTACTTACTGCTCTTGCCATTTCAGTCGTTGAGATCAGAGAACACTGGTAAAAGGGAAGTCCTCCTTGTTTTGCTTCTGTCCACACAACTGTGTTTTCTTTATAAAAACTCTTGTCAACTTCAATGAAAAATAAATTTTTCTAGTATAATTTTGAATTCTTTTTGAATTGATAAAGAGAAAGTGGCTAAGACTTAGGGTCTATGTGCCAGGCATCTGGCATCTCAGTTACTTTACTTTTAAGTAGATGCAGAAACTGAAGTTTGTTGTTTAAATAATGTGCTTAACCTAAACAGAAGGTAAGCTGCAGATGAGAAACCAGTGGCTCTGCTTGATGCCAAAACAAACGTTCCTGCAGCCCTACCATGCTGCCCAGAGTGACCCGAGAATGCGTTTGAGACTGAAAACCAGAATTCACAGATCCGTGAGAACATGGGCCAGGAGACAGAGGCCCCCATACCCTTCCCTGTTTGGCAGTTCAACTCTGAATGAACCAGCACATCTCAATTTATTTGTCTATAAAGGGGATGATACCAGTGCCCCCCTCGGCACAGCAAACACCACAGCCAGGCCTCGCAACAAGGTCCTGCAAGGCCGTGCTTCTGAGCTCCCAGTGCTCCTCTATGGGAAAGGTGCCTGGCTTTGGGATCTGGGGCTTTAGGCTGAGTCTGAGCAGGTGGACGGGGAGAGGGAGGCCCTCTGCGGTGATAGCTGGTATAGGTCCCAGGAATTCCCCCAAGCTACTGCCCTGTCAGACAGTTGGGCTGAGGGAGTGCCTGAGGTGGGATAGAGCCCTCTGGTTTCACTGTGTGTGTGCCCTCTCATCCTTGGCCCCCTCCCCTATCTCCCCAACTTTGGTTCCACTTGTCAGGGGAGCTAGTCACAAGACCTACCGTCTCCACAATTGGGCCATGTTAGCTGACTTTACTGTGCTTGTGCTTAGGAATCATTACGTCACTGTACAGAATTTACTTATATTTTGCATAATCTGTGAGCTGCCTGCAGCTTCTAGGTGTCTTTAAAAGATGTCTTACCCTAGCCAGTTTGGCTTAGTGGATAGAGCATCAGCCCTCGGACTGAAGAGTCCCGGGTTTGATTCTGGTCCTGGTACGTACCTCGGTTGCCGGCTTGATCCCTGGCCTTAGTTGGGGCACATGCGGAGGCAGCCATTCGATGTGCTTCTCTCACATCGATGTTTCTCTCCATCTCTCTCCCCTTTTACTCTCTCCAAAAATCAATGGAAAAATATTCTTCAGTGAGAATTAACAACAAAAAAAGTCTTATGAAATATCTCACTCTCATTTGGTCAACCTTGAGAGACAAACCATATGAGAAAGAAGTTTGAACCAGCAGTCAGGAGACTCACCTTCTCCCCGCAGAGCTGCCGCATGGCTGGTCCAGCTGTGCGCCAAAGGAAACGCTGCTCAACATGCCCGAACCTTAGGTTCCTTACTTTCAAAATGGGTCTGGTGAGATAGTGGCTTGAAGGTGTGTTCACCTTCACACTCACTGTGCAGAGTGGTTTTGTCCTGTTTGTGTTCTCAGGAGAGTGTTGTGAAAGGTACATTGCCTGAAATCAAGGTAGTCCTATGTCTGGTGGGCTCTGCTCAGCCTTGACTGTGGGAGAGCACTGGGCGGGGAGTGGTCAGAGTGCATACTCCTCCCTCCAGGTGTGGAACTGCCTGTTGTGCCTGTGCAGCTCCACCTCTTGTCTGCACTGTCATCACTGTCACTGTCCCCTTATCAAAGCACTGGGGCCAGGCCCCAGGCAGCTGGGTGGAGTTCGAAGTTCCTGCCCTCCATACTCTGCGCGGAGGAAGACACGTCAGGTGGTCACAAGAGCACTTTGGTCTTCCTGGTTCGAGTCAGTAGATGAGGTTTAATAAAGTCAAGTGCAATGACGACTGCATGGAGCCACCATGGCCACCTAAGCAGGAATGTCAAGTTTTGCTGAAAGGTGTCAGACTTTGTTGGGAGAAGAGGAGGAGGAAGAGAAGACATTCTCCTGACTCTAGCACACAGTGGCACCATCCCCTATGATGGCTGCATACAGTGGAAGACAATAAATAACCCCAACACATGGCCCTGTGGTGTGACATAGACTCCCTGTGCACAGTAGGTCAGGAGACCTCTGTAAACCAGAGGTTCTTAGTAAATTACTAAGTTCAGGGTAGTACAGGTTGCATTTGCTTCATGTGAAAGATATGGATAGATATTATAGGTGAGTAGATGAGGTAATGTTTGAATATTGGTTTGAAGGCTGAGCTAAATTTTCTTTTGACTTTTGACATAAAAACTAATACCTCATTAATTTTTTTTAAAATCCTCATCCAAGGAGAGATATTGCCCCCCCCCCCCCCCAACTGATTTCTAGAGAAATTGGAAGGGAGGGAAAAGGGGAGAGAGAGAAACATTGACGTGAGAGAGACACATTGATTGGTCGCCTCCCGCATGTGCCCCTACTGGGATTGGGGAACCTGCAACCGAGGTACATGCTCTTGACTAGGAATCAAACTCTCGACCCTTCAGTCTGTAGGTGGATGCTCTAACCACTGATCCAAACTGGCCAGGGCGCTCATTGACTTTTAATGTCAAAACTAATGTCATTTCTGTGGTGTCTGACTGTTTTTCGAATTATCTTTTGCCAACCAAATATAATTGAGGATTTTTATTTCATGTGGTACAAGTGTGTCTTTTTTATTTTAAAACTTTTAAATTTAATTAATTAATTTTTAAATAATTCTTTATTGTTGAAAGTATTACATATGTCCCCTTTTTACCCCCATCGATCCCCTCCAGCCCGTCCTCCACCCCCCGCCCCAGGCCCTCACCACTCCATATATTTATGGCCTCATCTGTGTCCATGGGCCATGCATATATGCATACAAGATCCTTGATTGATTACCTCCCACCCACCCACCCTCCCCCACCATCCCTCTGAGATTCCACACTCTGTTCCGTGCTTCCATGTCTCTGGATCCACTCCATTCATCAGTTTATTTTGTTACTCAGATTCCATATGTGAGTGAGATCATGTGATACTTGTCTTTCTCTGACTGCAGGTGTGTCTTTTAGATTCCATGATATTATAAAGATAATAGGAATGATTTCAGATAGTAGAGTCACAAATGTAAAAATCGCTTTGTCATATATAGATGGTGGTGCTGCATAGAAGCATTTTATCACATCAAGTAACTGCAGTATTCTTAGCACTGAAGAACAGTGTGAGAAATCCCAAAAAAAGACATTCCCTGGTGTTTGTAGTTTGGGTGGGCTATCAAGAGTTACCTACATAAGATCATTAGAAATCTTCACATTATTTGAAGAAGAGGGCATATGTTTTAATAAAAACTGGGGTTTCACCTAGCCTGTGTTTCTCAGTGGTTAGAGCCAGCACATGGGAGGTTTTGAGGGTTTGAGTCCCAGTCAAGGGCATGTACCTAGGTTGCAGGTTCCAAACGCAGCTCTGGTCAGGGTGCACGGAGGAGGCAGCCAATCTGTCTCTCTCACATCAATGTTTCGCTCCCTTCCCCGCTACCTCCCTCCCTTCTACTCTAAAACTCAATGGGAAAAATGTCCTTGGGTGAGGATTAACAACAGTAACAAAAAGTGGGGTTTCAGTTGTGTTTTTCTGAAACATTTGTGGGAGGAGGAGGAGAGTCTTCGAGAGAGGCCAGCGCTGGTCATAGTGTTGAGGATGCTGAGCCTTGTGGAATGCCGAGGATGCAGAGGTGACTGGGACATGTCCTGGGACCACCAGGCTCCAGGTCATCTTCAGATCACAGAAGAGGATGTCACAGAGGCCAGGGACCCTGGACAGGGGCCCTGACCGCCTGGCTGGAACATCTGCACTGGCTCTCAGAGACTGCATGGCGAGTGGTTGGGAGGGGTTCTCGAACACCTGCATGGGGGCAGCTTTCTGAAGGCAGATGGGGCAGCTTGGAATTCATCTGTTGAGGTGACACTCTTACTGGGGATTGGCTGGCGCATTTTCTTTGTGTGACCTTGGTAGAGAGAGTGTCCCTCAGTCACATGTGCGTTCTCTATGCAAACCTGGCCATTCCAGCCTCTGACACTAATGGCACATGTTTTGAGAGGCATCTGTGGGAGATCTTGGCATTTTTGCCTCCTGCCTCAAAACCACGGTGTTTTGTGACCTGAGGTCGATGTGTGGGGATGGAGCAGTTGCCCTGTCATACCATGGAGGAAGATGATGAGGAAGCATTCCTGAGCCACAGTGGAAGGCAGGCATGCCTGGAGACACACTTTTATTAGCTGAACTTGAATCATCTTTCTAGCTGAGAATGGCTCAGGGCATTATCGAATACCTTGCGTTTGGTGGGTCTGTCGCTTGAGATTTTAATGTTCCTAACTCTTGGAAGGAAGTTCGCCAAACGGCAGAGGAAAGCTCAAGACAATGAGTCATTGTATAATATGACAGATTGTCATTACATCTTGTGTCTTACCTAAATTAAGACACACAGTTTTGTTTTTAGAGGTAAACATCCTCCACAGTCCTGTCTCCTGCCACTTACTTGCTTTTGGCAAGTCATTGAACCTCTTGGCTTTCTTATCTATCATAGATTGAGGCTTGGATGTGGAGGTCAACTTCCCTCCACCCTAAAACCCTCTGATTCCCACAGCTCTGTACGTAATAAAAATACTGAAGCAGTAGTGACCCTGGCAGCAGCCACCACACTATTGTGTGGGCCCAGAGGAAAATGCCCAGGTTTGGAACAAGAGACTTGCTTCCTGCTGCCTGGTGACTTCGGAGCTTTTGGGCTTTAGAGTCTCAGTTTCCCCATTTCTGAAATGTGAGTAATAACTATAACTGTATATATATATATGCCTAAGCGACTGTATATATATATGCGCACTGACCACCAGGGGACAGACATTTAATGCACAGGCATGGAAACATGGAACAGACTGATGAATCTCAGGGGGGAGGGTGGGAAGAGATTAACCAAAGATCTTGTATGCATACTAGAGGCCCGGTGCACAAATTTGTGCATGGGTGGGGTCCCTCAGCTTGGCCGGTGATTGGGCCGATCAGGGCTGGCCAGCCGGGGGGGAGGGACCATAGGAGGTTGGCCAGCCACGGCAGGTTGGCTGTGGGAGCGCACTGACCACCAGGGGGCAGCTCTTGCATTGGGCATCTGCCCCCTGGTAGTCAATGTGCATCATAGCTACCGGCAGGTCTTCTGGTCATCTGGTGGTAATGGTCATTTAGGCGTTTATTTATTTATATATATATATATATATATATAGAGAGAGAGAGAGAGAGAGAGAGAGAGAGAGAGAGAGAGAGAGAGGAGGGCGCAGGCCAGGCTGAGGGACCCCACTGGTGCACGAATTCATGCACCCGGCCTCTATTCCTATATAATAAAAGCCTAATATGCTAAGTGTCTGACTGTTTGTTCGACCATTCGACCCATTGCTATGATGCACACTGACCACCAGGGGGCAGATGCTCTGACCGGTAGGTTAGCTTGCTGCTGGGGTCTGGCCAATCGGGACTGGGTGAGACGGGCTGCATACACCCTGGAGTCCTCCTGTGGTCCCTCCCAGCCGGCCAACCTCCCGCGGTCCCTCCCTGGCTGGTTGGCCGCAATTGGGACTGGGCAAGACGGACCGGACATACCCTGGAGCCCTCCCGCAGTTCCTCCCCAGCCCCGATTGTGCACTGGTGGGGTCCCTCAGCCTGGCCTGTGCCCTCTCACAATCCGGGACCCCTCAGGGGATGTCGGAGAGCTGGTTTCAGCCCGATCCCCACAGGCCAGGCCGAGGGACCCCACCGGTGCACGAATTTTGTGCATGGAGCCTCTAGTATACTATAAGGACAAAAAGGAGCAGTGTTCGAATGTGCTTTACCGGTGCTGTAGAAATCCATGTTCCCTTGGCTCCAGGCCTCGGGGAAATAAGCAGCTCCACGTGTGCCTCAGCTTCTTCAGCGAGAGATGGGGCTGAATTTCTCCTCTTCAGGCAGTAAGAGGGAGCGTGGGTGATGGCCTGGAATGCAGAGGTGTATGATGGGGGAGGCACATAGTCTAGCCCAGTGGTCGGCAAACTCATTAGTCAACAGAGCCAAATATCAACAGTACAACGATTGAAATTTCTTTTGAGAGCCAAATTTTTTAAACTTAAACTATATAGGTAGGTACATTGTTATTAACTTAATTAGGGTACTCCTAAGGCTTAGGAAGAGCCATTACTGAAGGGGCCAAAGAGCCGCATGTGGCTCGAGAGCCGCAGTTTGCCGACCACGGGTCTAGCTTGTCTGAGGGTGTGGTGGACAGGCAGGCAGCCGGGAGAGGCAGACCAAGGCCACATGGCTGCCTCCCTCAAATGCAAGCTCTGGAAGGTGGGTTGTAGCTGGGGTTGGTGGTTTGGGAGGCCAGAGAAGAGGCAGTTAAGATTGTGTTACTTGGTGGTGGCTCAGAGCTGGCCTGGGAAAATGGCAGTGGAAATGCGAAAGAGGAGAAGCCAGGTAGCACCCAGGCAACTGGAGGATTGTGGCACTGAAGTGGGTGGAGAGGGAAGTGTGGGTTCTGTTTTGGAGGCACTAGGGACTAGGGCGGGCAAGGGGCACAGCGGAGGGCCCTGCTCTGTGCTCTGTTGGTTTCTGAGCTCTCATTGAGCACTTGCTCTGTGTGAGGCCTCGTGCCAACCTTGGGCATAGGAAAGTAAGATACTGTTCTTGCTTTCAAAGAGCTCACTGTTGGGGAATCCTGTTCTTGTACCTCACTTCCCTTCAGACTTCTTAGATGCTGCTCATCATGTAGACTCTTGCTATTACTCTTTGTAGCCTCAGACACAGAGCTGCAGAGGGAGGCTTAGCTTTGGCCCTCTACTTTTTGCTGGGCTCCTTGCACTCACTCCTATCCCCACGCCCACCCTGTCTTGTTTAAATTGTCTTCTCTTTCCACTTCTTGCCTCTCTACCTCTATCCTCCTCGCTTGCTTCCCTCTCTTCCCCTTCAGTCATCACCATTTTCATCTGAATTTTTCTGCCCTGATGGTAGCCTTTCCTGGTCAGCACTGTCATGTTATACCAGCATCTCTTATCCTGTGTCTGTTTTTCATGCTTGAGCTGGAGTCCTGGACTGAGCCTGAGGTGGAGCGATGACGCATGTCTCTCATCTGAAATGCTGGGAATGGCCCAGATGCCATGCTGCTCTTTCTACCTGGAAGCTTGGGGATGCTCCTTTACTTTGACATTATAAGGTCTAGAGCAGCCGTGGGCAAACTATGGCCCGTTTGAAATGAATAAAACTAAAAAAAGAAAAAAAGACCGTACCCTTTTATGTAATGATGTTTACTTTGAATTTCTATTAGTTCACACAAACACTCCATCCATGCTTTTGTTCCGGCCCTCCAGTCCAGTTTAAGAACCCATTGTGGCCCTCGAGTCAAAAAGTTTGCCCACCCCTGATAGAGTGACGGGTACCAAGTGTTGAAAAGGGTTACGTGGGGGTGATGTGCTTTCTTTTTTGAACATTCACATTGGCCTGCCGAGGATGTGTCGTTTGGAACTATCAGGAGGAAGGGCTGAACATCTCTGCCCAGCAAGAGTGGCTGGCTGCTCTGCAGCCTGTTTGCTGCCTCGTGTATCTTGGCAGAGCTGCTTTGACTGTTCTATCTTCTTTCACAGCCATGGTTTTGGTTTATCCTGCACTCTACCCCTGAGGTCCCTTCCAGCTCTGAAATGCTTCCAATCCGTTTTCCTTCACCATCCATCCTCCTTGTCTTGGGTCACCAGTGCTGTGATCTGGTGAAATCTCAATGACGCTGGCAAGATGGCTGCATTAGAGAATTTTTTAAATGCACGTCTGTTATTTTCAAGTACATCGAATGTCATTGTGGGCGGCAAAGGTACACCAGAGCTATGACTGTAGGGCTGGTTAGCAAGTTGCTGTTGTTTCGGAAAGAGTTTAGTGAGTGTTCAATTAGAAGTGAAAAGTGACTCGAGAGTCTTTGTTGTGGGTGGTGCTGAGGTGGATAGGCAGCCCTTTCTGAAATGACTAAATGAGGAATTGCGGGCTTCAAGTCAACCAGAACTTATATTTAAGAGTGTTTTGTGTTGTTATTTTTTTAAATATATTTTATTGATTTCAGAGAAGAAGGGAGAGAGATAGAAACATCAATGATGAGAAAAAGTCATTGAGTGGCTGCCTCCTGCATGCCTCCCACTGGGGATTGAGCCCACATCCTGGGCATGTGCCCTGACTGGAATTGAGCCGTGACTTCCTGGTTCATAGGTTGACGCTCAACCACTGAGCCACGCCGGCTGGGCTAAGAGTGGTTTTTTAAATGGCATCTGTAACATGGTCTTCAGTTCCCAGCAAAAGCATCTCAGACCTACTAGAAATGGGATGAAACTAATTATCCCTGGAAATGTGCTCAGAAGTTGCCATACCTGTTCAGAGCATCATGTGAAGTGCCAGGTCCATTTTTTTTAAGTATAAAGGTTAAAGCCTTCACTATATTCACAACCTTATGCAATAATCACCACTATATAATTCCAGAACATTTGATCACTTGAAAAAGGAACCCGTGGGCAGTCACGCTCCATTTCTCCCAGCCTTTGGCGACCACTATTCTACCTCCCGTGTTTGTAAGTCTTGCCTGTCCTCACCTTGCCCTTTGAGAAGCCTCCCAAACCCTTGCCGTCCTCCCCAGGCCTGGGTGTGTAGGGGCAACACCTACCCAGTGTTCTGGCTCCAGTGCGGATACTGGCCCTCCCCAGAGTGCACAAGCCAACACCACTGTGCTAAAGGCTCAGACGTAACACAGGGAATTGAACAGACTCATGTGAAACTAAAATATCTGCTATAAGAGCAGGCAGCTTGCTCTGTGGGGCTCTCAAGCTCACCATCCTAACTTGAACCCGCTCCCAGGTCCTTTATTTAGTCCACGTTTCAGGTTTGCTGTGATGAGGAATGGACAAAGTCAAATTGTGTATCCAGTGCTTCCTCAGCCTTCTCTGTAGCACAGAGATTATGTGGGTTACCTTTTTGTTCCAGGTGCATGTGGGATGGGAAGGGGCAGCTGGAAAGCAGGCTGGGGTATAGCATGCTTAACTTGGTTATCTTTTGTTTTACAGCAGTGTATTTAGGACTGAGTGTCACGCATTCAAATCTAGCGCTGACTGGCACTTTCTGGGATGGTGGAAATGTTCTGTGCTGTCCAGTGCAGTAGCCACTAGCAACATGTGGACATTGATGACTAGAGACATGTGGCTAGTGTGACTGAGGGACTAAGTTTTTGTTTTATTTAATTTTAATTAATCTTTAAATCCAAATATACTCGTGTGGTTACTGGCTTGTCAAGTTGGACACGATAGCTGTGATAAACCAGCGATTTCTGGTGTATAGTCAATGTTACCGTAGGACAGCGATTTTCAATTGGTGTGCCGCAAGAATTCTTTTTTTTTTTTTTTTAATACATTTTATTGATTTTTTTACAGAGAGGAAGGGAGAGGGATAGAGAGTTAGAAACATCGATGAGAGAGAAACATTGATCAGCTGCCTCCTGCACACCCCCCACTGGGGACGTGCCTGCAACCAAGGTACATGCCCTTGACTGGAATCGAACCTGTGACCTTTCAGTCTGCAGGCCAACGTTCTATCCACTGAGCCAAACCAGTCAGGCAAGAATTCTTAAAGCATGCAATACCTGCCCTAGCTGGTTGCTCAGTGGTTAGAGCATGAGCACTGGCCCTTGGGTTGAAGGGTCATGGGTTTGACTATGGTCAAGGTCACGTACCTTGATTGCAGGCTCGATCCCCAGGCCTGGTTGGGACTCGTGAGAGGCAACCAATCAATGTGTCTCTCTCATATCCATGTTTCTCTCTCTGTTTCCCCCTCCCTTCCATTCTCCTTAAAAATCAATGGGAAAAATATCCTCCAGTGAGGATTAACAAAAAGAAAACAAAACATGCAATTCCTATTTAGTTAGTGACAACAGCCAACACAATAGCTGTGCTGTATGAATGAATCAAAATTATACCTATTTTTTTTGTCAGATCAGCACAAAGATATATTTTTTGGTGTGCTGCAGAATTTTAGTAATTAGTTTATGTGTGTCATGAGATGGAAAAGGTTGAAAATCCCTGCCTAGCAAGTCAGCCCATCCATCGCCAAACTGGCACACCTTTCCATACAGAAGACTCAAACAAGTAATTCTCTCAGCATGTATGAAAATACATTCCTCTTTTTGAAAGCTGTCTGATGGGATTGACTGCTTTTGGGCATTCCCTATTTTGACATCACATTTGTGGTGCACACATTTAAAAGTGTGACAGTGGAGAGCGACTCTGCTTCCCACTGTTCCCCAGGCAGCCCCTGCACCAATGTCTTGTGTTTTTTCCAAGGATAGACTTTGAAAGCTTGCATCAACAGGCTTTAAATTTTTCATTATTTTTATTTCTGATGATTTTTTGTATGTGTGTGTGTGAACCTGCTTGCCTTTCATTCATCCTTTGGGGTAGACCCCTGTCTAGGGAGTGAGAGAAACATGGCCCCAGTCTGCATGTAGCTGCCCAGGGACGGCCCACCGATTGACCAAGAAGTGAATCTCAATGGAAAAGCTCTTGATTATCTCATTTAAAAAAACATCTTGACAATAATCTGCATTTGTTTGGCTTCTGCTTTTTAAAACACTTTCATTTTTATGGTTTTACTTTTTTTTTTTTTTTTATGGTTTTACTTTTACTCTCGTTCAGAGTTTGAAGGTTTCTCCCATTTGGTAGTCCTGCAGTTCTATAGAAAGAAAATGCTGGTTATCACAGGGATACTCTGGGAAGTCCTCCTCCCTCTGAGAGGAAGGAACTAGAAGGGTGGGAACATTTGGTTAGGCCATAAAATTTTTTTATCTGTGACCTTTAACTCTCGTTTATTGCCTCCATTGTCCTAGAGTGCAAGAGTTCTGGGTTTACTGCACAGCATGGAAGCCCTGCGTTGTACTTGATGGCACTTTCCCCTTCAGCATGGTTCTTAAGGTCTCATCTTGAGATTAGTAACTGATGCTTTAAAAGCGTTTGTGAAGTGCTCGCTTCGGCAGCACATATACTAAAATTGGAACGATACAGAGAAGATTAGCATGGCCCCTGCGCAAGGATGACACGCAAATTCGTGAAGCGTTCCATATTTTTTTTAGATATATTTTGTTTCTGTCATTAAAAATAAAAAATAAAAAGCGTTTGTGAATTTGTAGTCACCCTCTCAACACCAGATTTTGCTGGTGGTAATTGACAAGAAAAGAGTTTTAAGACTTCATTTGGTGGTCAAATTATCTTTAATTGAAATTTTTTTTTTTTGTAGTTCTTAACTGGCTGGGCATTCCACTGCACCACGGTTGATATCGTCTATGATGTCATGAGGGTGGTGGCCATCAACACTGGGCAGTCCCCAAGATCTCTTTAATGGTCCCAGAGAGTTCTCTAGCTAAAGACCAGTGCTGCATCTGTCGGGCAGCGTTGACAACCTCATCAGAAGTGACATTTTCACTGCGCTTAATGTTTGGGGTTTTTTTTCTTCTTCTTTCTGTCTCTTGATGGTTCTTTGAGGGCTTTTAATAATCAGGGCAGAGGCAGAAGATACTACCTCAATTTGGGTCTGTCTGTTCTGAATGATCAATTCCACTGTAATCCTCAGACCCTTCCAATCATCTGTTGCTTTGGTGATGTCATCACAATTGTTTTGGTGTTTTGTTTTGCTTTTTAAATAAATTTTATTGATTTTTTTACAGAGAGGAAGGGAGAGGGATAGAGAGTTAGAAACATCGATGAGAGAGAAACATCAATCAGCTGCCTCCTGCACACCTTCTACTGGGGATGTGTCCGCAACCAAGGTACATGCCCTTGACCGGAATCGAACCCGGAACCTTTCAGTCTGCAGGCCGACGCTCTATCCACTGAGCCAAACTGGTTAGGGCCACAATTGTTTTGGAGACAGTCCCAGGGGACTGATCTTGGGAGCCAGGGCAGATGTGGCACCGACTTCTCCACTGGTGCCCCTAAGGTATATGACTTTGATTTTGTTGGGGGTTGTACATGGCGGCATGGTGGAGGCGGCTGGTGTCAGATGAACCCAGATTCTGGACCACCAAAGAAATTTGCACCTAGGCCTCCTCCAAGCCAAAAGCTGTAAAGACTTTATAGATATTTAGGGGTCACATGATCAAATTTTCTTAAAGTACTGATTATATCTAAAAGAAAGCAGTGTTTTTCACATCCATTTAAATATTTTCGTGAGTTTGAAACTTCAATTTGTTTTTGTTTGTTTTTTAAAAAAGAATTATTTCAGCCAAACCCTCATTTGAAAAAGACACTATGAAATATGTTTGATTTCAGTTCACAGAGGGGAAAGAACTGTATACCTCCATCGTGGACATATCATTGTGCTCTTTAAATGATTCTACCTAAATGTTCTTTCTTCCTTTTTTTCACTAAAAACATATAAAGAGTCACCGGTCAGGTCAGGATGATGTCATTACTGAACAGCCCCATTAGGCACACAGTAGGTCCCAGGTGCTGTCCCACTATAGCCTGTGATTGAGGAACGTGGAGTGGGACCTCAAGTGGATCCTCAGGCAGTGGGGCCTTCCCAAGCCGCTCCAGCTTTTTGGAACAGATCACTGTATAGTTCTTTCTCTCAAAGGAGCTGATGGTGGTGGATCATCATCCGGAAATGGGCCTGGGGTTGCCCCTGCTGCCCCCGCAGGGGCCTCTCGCTCCTCCTCCCGGAACTTAGGATCTTCTGGTGGTGAGAAGGAAGAAGGCAAAAAGGTCCGGCGACAGTGGGAGTCGTGGAGTACTGAGGACAAGAACACTTTCTTTGAGGGGCTGTACGAGGTAAGTGAGTTACGGGACCAGAAAAGGCCATAAAAACTCCTAGCTTCTTATCACCTGTATTTTTCTTTCAGTTTCCCTTTGCCTTTTTTACCACATGGCTACTCGATCTACTAGGTCCCCGGTTCCAATGGGGAGCCCCAATGTGACTGACAGGTGTGAGTCGCCAGGGCTGAGGCCTCAGCCTCGGACCATGGCCTTTTATCGCTTCATTGTGACTTTAAAAGCTCTTCTAGAGAGGTGGCTGTTTGGAAGTTTCTTTATATGTTTCTCTTCTTTTCCCAGATTCTACCCATTGTCTCAGCCATACCCTTGAGTGCCGAGTGGTACCATTCTCTATCGGCCTTCCCCTTGTAGCTGAGTGGGCCAATCAGGAGGGGCGTTCTCTGAGGGGGAAGGGCAAGGGGACACTTGGCCACATCAGTCAGAGCGGCCAGTTCAGTCCTAAAAGCTGACCTGGGACAGACTGTAAAGTCCTAAAGATAGAGAAAAGCTGCTCCCTGGTCCCACAGCTCAAAGAAATGGCCATCTCCCTGCCAGCCATTTTACTTTCATGTTTTGTTTTGTTTTCAAATCTTTGTAATTATAAGTAAACGTGCTTTTTTTTATTGTCAAATGCATTGATACGATGTTTCATAGTTCTTTTGTTCAGTACTTTTCTCATGCCTATAAATATTCTACTCTCAGGTGTAGGCAAATTTATGGTCTTTGTGTTTTCTGTCTGCTTTTGTAAATAAAGTTTTATTGGAACACAGCATTGCCTATTTATTTGTATATTGTCTCTGGCCAATTTTGACTGCGGTGGCAGAGTTGAGCAGTTATGACAGATACTGTGAGTGGCCTACAACATTTGAGTGTTAACCTTCTGGCCAAACCTTGCTCCAATTAACCATTGTGTTGTTGCTGTTCCAGATTCTGTTATAAGTAACAGTACAGTGAGTATCTTTGTACACATACCATATTTTAGGATACCTCTTTGGGCTATAGTAAGTTGGTTCAGTCGGTGAGCCTTATTCTTTTTTTTTTCTTTTATATTTATTAATTTGAGAGAGAGAATGATTTGTTGTTCCACTTATTTATGCATTCATTGGTTGATTCTTGTATGTGCCCTGACCGGGTAGTGAATCCACAACCTTGGCATATCAGGACAATGTTCCAACCAACAGAGCTACCCTGCCAGGGCGAGCCTTATTCTTTTAATGGTGAAGGAATTGGAGTGATAGAAAAGTCTGGCCACACCTGTGAAACAGTTTTATAAAGGAAGGAGGCTTTGAAATTGAAACCATGAAGTGCTCATAGAGAGACCAGAAAAGGAGACTCCTAAGTGGAGGCGGAGAACTAGAACTTGGTGCCAGTTTCTGACATTCCTGGGGCCGATGGTGCAGTTTGCCGGTCCGGATGGAGGAGGACCACGTGTTGGTATCATTGACTCGGTTGCCCAGGAAGAGAAGGAAGTATATACACAGACTTGTTCTAGTCGGTGCAGAATCATTCAAATAAATTCAAATGTGTTCTTTTTTTTTCCCTTTGACAATTTTAGAGTAAAGTAGAGGCTGTTTTTGTATAGATTATGTCCCTAAATTGCCTACTTTAAGCTTTCTGTTAGGCATAGAAGACTTGTGATTCCTGGAATGTTCCTAGAATAGCAACCATTGCTGATGCCAAGTTGAGACAGTTACTACTTTAATGTGGTCCTTCCCTCTCGGGCCCTACAGGGTGATCAGCTATGGTTGTCAATTAAAAGTAAGAGGGGAAGAATTCCCAATGACCTGCTCTTACTTTTTTTCAGGTGGATTAGTTCATTCTCTTTTCATTGGTCTAGCCTTCTTGTTTTAATTTTTCTACCGGGTAGGTGTTTCTTTTGAGGTTACCTGAATCCCTTGATTAATAATAATTGGCTGTTCTGATCACTTAATGCTTTCCACTATCGGTACTATGTATGCCAAATAGTGTGAGAGTGTTTGTGTTAGTGTTTGTCTGTGTATTGGTGTATGGGGGTGAGAGAGACAGAAAGAGAGAGAATATGATTGCTGGCTTTATGTGTGTCATTTTGTGTGTTTGACCAAAACTCAGGACTCTGTTGCGTTCTTGATGTATGCTGATTAGCTGGGGCATATAGGACCATGAACATCTTGAACTATAAGGTATGGAGGTAAAGGCCTCTGCTTTGTGAGTGTCACTTCTGCAGTGTTTGTCCAGGTTGTCATTGCCTTTTTTATATGCACAAGTCTGACTTAGCTATGCTTCAAGTGACAGAGACCTAGCTCAGCGCAGCAGCAGGAGACAAGGGGATTGATTGAGTGGCTTTCATGACTGGGAGGGACAAGGAGGGGCTGACTCAAGCTGGCAATGTCATCTGACATCTTCTTGCATTGGGGGTGACATTTCTGTGCTTATTCTCTCCATTTCAGATACTCCCCAGAGGCAAGACATCCACCCCCACCCCTATTACAGTTAAGACTGTTCTGAGGAGGATCCAGATTGGCTGAGCCCATCCTAGACTCCTCTCTGTGGCCAGGGTCATGGTCATGGTCATGGCCCCCATGACAGAGAACAAATCAGAGCGAATGCCTAGACCAGGGGTGGGCAAACTTTTTGACTCCAGGGCCACAATGGGTTCTTAAACTGGACCGGAGGGCCGGAACAAAAGCATGGATGGAGTGTTTGTGTGAACTAATATAAATTCAAAGTAAACATCATTACATAAAAGGGTACGGTCTTTTTTTTTTTTTTTTTTTTAAGTTTTATTCATTTCAAACGGCCCGGATTCGACCTGCGGACCGTAGTTTGCCCACGGCTGGCCTAGACCCACATCATCGTCCTTGACATCCTCTTACTCCGTTTCAACGGCAGTTCTTCACAGAGCCTATTGTCGGCTTTCCATTTTCCCTTCTTATGTCTGTCTGACTGTATTTGCTTCTGCGGTACAATTCTTACTTATAAGGCCAGTACCCTGTGCTTCTTTTTTCTTTTTTTAATATATTTTTATTTATTTCAGAGAGGAAGGGAGAGGGAGAGAGAGATAGAAACATCAATGATGAGAGAGAATCATTGATTGGCTGCCTCCTGCACACGCCCTACTGGGGATTGAGCCGGCAACCCGGGCATGTGCCCTTCACCGGAATCGACCCGGGACCCTTCAGTCCACAGGCCGACGCTCTATCCACTGAGCCAAACTGGCTAGGGCTACCCTGTGCTTCTTGATCACCAGGTTATAACTGCTGAAAGCCTCATCTAAGTGTAGAACACTATGGTCATGCTAGAAATGCTTGGAAGCACCCAGGAGAGGCCGAGCTGTCTTGGGCCTCTTATTGATAGGTATGGGGCATGCTGACATCAGCTGCTGCTTGATTGAGAGATTTTAGGGAAATCTGAAGACTGAGCCAGGACAGGCCATTCATATGGAAAAGCCGCTGCAAACAGCTTGGATGGGACTGCAAATTGGATGGGACAGGGTCTCAGGGAATCACCAGGGCAGATAAAACAGTGTGAGCCAGGCTGATGGAAACTCAGGTATGACTGTCAGTCAGCTCTGCGATGAGGGAGGTCTCAGCATAGGAACAATGGCCCCTGCAAGCACCTCTGTCCAGGAGAGAGCCACCCCCAAGTTCTTGCTCTGATGCTAGACAATACAGTTCCTCCCCATATGTCCCGGGATCCCCCGAGCCATTGCCTCAGTGCTGGAGCTCAGAGGGAGCAAGTCCATGTAAGTTCGTGTGCCAGCCCTTTAAGAGGAACTGCCTGGGTCTCCAGCAGCCTCTGCCACACTCAGCCACAATCCCTGCTAGTTTTTACAGCCCGAAGTTATGGGGACTTCTCTTCCCAGCTCTGGAATGCTGGGCTGGGGGTCTGGTGTGGGGCTAGGACCCCTTGCTCCTCACGGGAGGCCTCTGCAGCCAACATGTCCCTCCTGATTGAAAAAAATGCCACACGTGGGTGTCAGACCAGCCCGTTTCATGCCTCCCTTCTACCAGTCTCCGTGTGCTTCTTCTTTACTTCTATAGTTGTACGACTTCCATTCAGCCAGCTTTCAGGAGGTTCTGAATGATGGTGGTTCCGTTTTTTAGTTGTATTTTGATGTGGTTGTGGGAGGTGGTGAGTACTGGCATTTACCTACACTGCCATCTTGGTTCTTCCTTAACTTTTCACTTTGAAACAATTTTAGACTTGGAAAAAGTTGCAAAAAAAGTACAAAGATCTTCACATGCCCTTTACTCTGCTTCCCCAGTGTTCACATAACTGCAGCATGGCCCACAGATGAGGAGAATCGATGCGGGTACAATACCTTCACTGACCCGAGGGCCTTACTCAGGTTGAGCTGGTTTTCCCACAGACACCCTTTTTGGATCAGGATCCCGCATTGCATTTAGTTGTCATGACTGCTAAGTCCTGGAACAGGTCGTCAGTTTCCTTTCCCCCACTCTTTCATGACCCTGACACTTTGGAAGGCTCCTAGACTGTTAGTTTGTGGGCTTCCTAAGGCTTGCCTCCTCATGATTCAATTTTCTTTTTAAGGATAAAATAAGGTTTTATTTATAGTCTTCTAGTAAAGGGGACTGATTTGATTTTCATTTTGCATTTTTGCTAGGAGCACCGCAGGAGTGTGGTGCTGCCCTTGGAGCATCCTTTCCGGAGTGCAGGGTGCAGTCTGCCTCAGTCCTGGTGGTGTGAATGTGCATCTCCCCGGTCAGCGGTTCTCAACCTGTGGGTCGCGACCCCTTTGAGGGTCGAACGACCCTTTCACAGGGGTCGCCTAAGACCATCGGAAAACACATATATAATTACATATTGTTTTTGTGATTAATCACTATACTTTAATTATGTTCAATTTGTAACAATGAAATTGGGGGTCACCACAACATGAGGAACTGTATTAAAGGGTCGCGGCATTAAGAAGGTTGAGAACCACTGTCCTAGGTTCTCCATCACCAAGTTATTTTTAACTTTGATGCTGAGTCAACACCCTGTTTCTCATTGTTCTTCCACTAATTTTAGCCACCATTGCAGCAGCTTCCCTGAAATAACTGTTACAATGATGTTGCCCCGTGATGATCTTCTGACTCCATTATTTCTACATTTATTAATTGGAAACCCAGTGCAAGAAAAAGTGCTCCCTTCTCCAATTATGTATTTATTTGGCTTTTTATATTTGTATGGACTCAGGGATATTTAGACTATTCTATAGGTCATAACCCATTCTTATCATTGTTATGTTTTCCCTTTTATTTTTCATTTACGGTTGACATTATCATTGTTGATTTTGTTGCTCAAATTGTTCTAGATTTGGCCATTTATAACATCTTCAGGTTGGCTTCTGTGTGCTTTCAACACATTCCTATTATACTTTGAGCATGTCCTCACTTCTGGCACCACAAGATATTCCAGATTCACCTGGTACTTTCCTTGCCCCAGATCTGGGAGCATCCATTCCTCCAAAGAGCCCTGGTTCCCTTTGGAAAGTGGGATTTAGAAGCTAAGGATGTTTGCTGATGCTGGGGTGCCATTACCTCTAGGCCCTTCACAGTACTTTTTACTGGCTTGGTTCTGATGAGAGTATCAACAATAGGTTCCCATGACAATACCTGAAACAACACAGATGGTGACTATGTTCCCTAGAACATAAATTCTTTTCTGAAAATCTAAGATGTGTTTGGCTTTTGCGTGGAGGTATTGAAGAATGGGACATTTCATAGATGTACCACATTCCGAGCATAGTCTGTGTGATTCTCTTAATTTGCTATCCCTATTCAAATATAGAATATATTTTATGTGATGAAAGTGCTGAGGGTGCTTCTGAATGGTCAGTGTCTTGTATTTTAAGGTGCAGATGCACAACCCTCTGAACAGCCCTGTCATGTTCTGTTCTGATGCGTGTTTCACAGAGCTGTCTCATTCAGGGTCTCCAAAGAACTATAGAAATTGAGCCATTTGAGTAATAAGCTTTATGTTTTTCGTGCTCTATGGACCTTGCCTCTTTGATATTCACTGCTTTGAGAGTTCTATCCCTCTGTTTCCATTGCTGCTCTAGCCGTTATTCTGATGAAAATCCGAATTCTAGGGAAGCAAGGTTGAAGTTGATGCACACATAAGAGCTGTGAAGAACACTTGATTGGTCACAGTGGTCCCCTCTCTCTGGAAATGTCTGCGTCGTACAGAAGGCTGCCTTGTTTTAACCTCTGTGCTTTTACCGTGGGCTTATTTTCCAGCATGGAAAAGACTTTGAAGCAATCCAGAACAACATAGCTCTCAAGTATAAGAAGAAGGGCAAGCCCGCCAGCATGGTGAAGAACAAAGAGCAAGTGAGGCACTTCTATTACCGCACGTGGCACAAGATCACCAAGTACATCGACTTTGACAATGGTGAGCGTTCCAGGCTCAGTCTCTGGGGAAGCGGGGGGCAGGGTTGGGATCTGGTCAGAAGCAGTTTTTGAAACATCACAGGACACTCTGGTGTCATTCTTGCCCAGCCACTTTAAAAAAATATTTATATTAATATAATGTTAATGTATTAATATTTATCTTTAAATATACTTTCATATATATTTAACATTAAGAAAAAAAACTAATTCAAGTGATGCCGGGCAAAAAGGGAAAATTTAAAGTGAGACGTCTGTCTGCTGTTCTATCTTAAGTATCACAGTCAACTTACTTTATTTTGGAAGAGAAGATGTAAAAGTTTTTTTCAATCATTCAGCAGGCAAGTATAGCCATTTATAAAAATAGAAGGGTGGGGACAGAGTAGGATATGAAAGTCAGAGGTGAAAGGGTAGAGCCAGAAAGACATTTTCAAAATAAAATGAACAAGGTGACTGTTCCAGAAGAGGGCTATGAAGAGGACATGGTGGATCAGTTTGTTGGTCAAGTGATGATTCAACTTTTAAATTATCCTCTTGTTTTTTGTTGGGTTTCTTCTTTGTTCAAATCTGAGACTTAGAGATGTTGACCCTTTGTTACAAGAGCCAACAGGAAATACAGGATCCCTTCCCTCCCTCGGCCTGCCTCCGCTGAAGCCACCAACCATCGCCTCCTTGGCTGGATGCTGGAAAGTCCTCCGTGTATGTGGACTCAGGACGACAGGGCAGCCTCCTCCTGTGGTTGCTGGGCTTGTGAACGCTGCAATACCTTTTGGCTTTCCACATCTCTAACATGTTTTCCAACTATTTTGTGTACATGGCTCAGTGCACTCTCCTCTTTGCTTTACGGGTTTCCACTTAATATGAGGGTGTAATCACAGCTTCTTCCATGACTGTGATGTTTTTTTCTTGCCATTTAAAGTCGTTAATGGTCTTGTGAATGGTCTGGAAGGGCTGCTGGCCCTCCAGAGAGACACCAGCGCTGACTGCATAGGCCTGGCTCAGTTTTCCTCCTCTGTCCATGCTTTGCTGGCAAGTTTACTCACATTGAGTGATGCTAGGGGAGAAGGAGTTTCTGTTGGGTCATTAATTATTTCCACTTTTGAAACATATTATAACTTTATGACCAACATGTCTACATGCTTGGGCTTTCCACTAGAAGAGGGACATTTTAAAGCCAGCGTTTTGGATTGGCAGTCGAAGGGTATTGCCCTGCCCTGAAGCCGCTGCTCCTGGCATGTCTGGCAGGACACCTGGCCCCTAATGCCGAAGTATTTGCCCGGAGGAGCCACCATCTTGGGAGAGCAGCTGTGGCTGGTGGCAGCTGCAGCGGGCAAAAGCCGGGCGCCCGGTGAGCACTGCCATGCCGGCCAGGCCAGTTTCACTTTCTTTAATCTTACTCTTCATTTCTACAGTTGTGGTCAAGGGCCATTCATTCCAGACATTTGCTTTTACTGACTTCACTTCTTTCTGATGCTTCTCTTCAAATAATACTTTTGATCCAGAATATGAGCCCTGGCTGGTGTCTTCAGTGGTTAGAGTGTAACCCTGCGCAACGAAGGGTCTCGGGTTCAATTCCTGGTCAAGGGCATGTACCTGGGTTGCAAGTTGATCCCTAGCCCCTGTTGGGACGCATGCAGAAGGCAACCAGTTGATGTGTTCTCTCACATTGATGTTTTTCTCTCTCCCCCCCTCCCACCTTTCTTCCCTTCCACTCTCTCTAAAAATCAGTGGAAAAAATATCCTTGGGTAAGGATTAACAGAAACAAAAAACTGATAGCTGCAGTCAGATCACTCCCCCTTTGCACCTGTGCTGTGAGTCCTTCGTGGCAGCCTTCTCTCCCTCTCGTTCCCCTCCCTGCCCTGCCCTCTGGTGTTCTCCTGGCCTGGTCAGTGTGTGTTGGCCAACTGGAGTAATCAGGACGGACCCATCAGGATGCCAGGACCAGGACTTCCTCCTCCAGCTTTAGAAAGACCCGGAGAGCTTGGATCAGGCTGTCTCTTTTTTGTAAAGGGTCAGATGATAAATATTTTTGGCTTTTGGGGATTTACAGTCTTTATCAAAATGACTTCACTCTCCTGTCTTAGCTCATTGTAGATCCCATGTAAAGGAATGCATGTTACTGTGTTCAGCAAAACGTTTATTTACAGAAAGAGGCCCCGAGCAGGATTTGGCCTGTGACCCTGCCCTGGAGAAATTTGTTTGGGGGACGCAAGCTCCTGGCAGTCATAGTAGTTAGCTGACACTTTCTCTGAGTAGATTTCCCTTTGAATCTTCATGGACATCTCACCCACCTGTCATGGTTTCGCTGGGTCTCTTTTCAGACCTGCCCTCCCCACCTAGTCCCCCTAGGTCCTTTTCTAGGTCATTGCTGCTCTCCCTCTTTCTGGTCTTGTTCTTCCCCAACCCACCCTCCACATAGCTTTATCCACACAAAAGACCCATGTCTGCCTGTCCCCCTGCCTGAGCCCCGCTCCCCATGCCCTGTCCCATACCCTCATCCTACCCGCCTTGGCTCCCAGGATGGGGTTGCCACCCTCCTGCTAACCTGCACTTCCTTTTGTGTCTTGACTCCTGCCACCCCTACTCTGTTGTTCTCCCTAACCCCATTCACCTTCCAAGACTCAGCTCCTATGTCAGTGCTCTCAAAAATCCTTCCGTGAATTCTCGTGCCCTCACTGCCACCTCATCATCTCATCATGGGCCTACTTTGTGCCCATCATTGAGCACATTTCATACTTTTCCCTGGGAGTGCTATCACCCTCACTGCAGATAAGAAAACCCTGGCTTAGCATTGGAGGCCCTGGCCCAAGCCACCCAGACAATAAGCTGAGGAGCTGTGCTCCATCAGCCATCATCTACTCACCTTTATCTTCTGTAAATGTAATGTTTTCAGACCATCTCTTCATGTTGCCATAGAATTTCCCCATGTTTTTCATGAAATGTTAATTCTTTGAGTTGACGTTTTTTAAATGAATAAACTTTACCTTTCCTTTTGGACTTACAATCCACTTCTAGTGTTTTTATTTTATTTTTTAATGAGTTACTCTTTTCTTTTTAAAAAATTAATTTTAGAGAAAGAGAGGAAAGGGAAGAGAAAGATAAAAACTTCCATTTGTTGTTCCACTTATTTATGCAGTCATTGGTTGATTCTTGTATGTACCCTGACTGGGGATCAAACCTGTTGGGCAACCTTGGCATGGCAGGACAACGCTCTTAACCAGTGAGCTACCCGGCCAGGCCACTTCCAGTGTTTTTAAATAATGCAAATGTGGACATTTCTTTTCATACAGCCCTTTGTTCCTTCAAATGTACTTCCTTTAGGTGACCTCGTACAGTTGGGATAGGTAAGTCCGTGTGGCACACGGGAATTAGTTTTAGCTCTTTGGCTCTTTCTATGTTGTCTTTTACATCATTCTTTTTTTTGTTTGTTACATATATTCTTTAGTTACTTTCTGAA
>NW_005871380.1:185619-248241 GCF_000147115.1 Myotis lucifugus
CTTAGGATGATGTTTTCCAGGTTCATCCAGGTGTAGCATGTGTCCGAACTTCATTCTTTCTTATGGCTGAATAATATCCATTGTCAGGAAAGAATATATTTGTTTATTCATTGAATAGTGGATCTTAAGGCGTCCTGAGTTTTGGTCCCCTGTGAGAGTCCGATGAGATCTGTGAGTCTTTCAGGAGAACATTCCGGAACGGTTAGTGTGTGAAGTTGGCAGAGTCCTCGGCTCCTTAGAGCCTGTCGAAGGTTCAGAATCCTTGTTTTAGATTATTTATTGCAAGACTTATTCTTCATTTGCTAACATATTTTTCTTTTCCTTTTCTGTGATTATACTCACACACATCTGAATGTTAGGACTTTGAAAAGGGGTCTCTGAGGAGGAACAATTGTGAGGGTGAAGGACAAATGACATGGGTTGCTGCTCTGAGATGATCTAAAACAGTGGTTCTCAACCTGTGGGTCACGAACCCTTTGGGGGTTGAACGACCCTTTCACAGGGGTCGCCTAAGACCATCGGAAAACACATATATAATTACATGTTGTTTTTGTGATTAATCACTATGCTTTAATTATGTTCAATTTGTAACAATGAAATTGGGGGTCACCACAACATTTAAAGGGTCGCGGCATTAGGAAGGTTGAGAACCACTGATCTAAAAGGCACACAGACTGTGCTGTAGCTGGGCTTCCAAGTCAATTAGATTTGGCTTCACAGAATACAAAAACTCAAAATAACAGTGTCTTAAGCATGTCAGATTTTATTTTCTCATATCGGAGCGGCCTGCAGTGGGTGGTCCAGGGCAGGCACCAAGGACCCAGGTCCTCCTGTCTTTCTGCTCTGCCATCCCTAGCACTTTGCTGTGACTAAGATGACTCCAGAAAGCAGTTCTGAAGGAAAAATAAGCATAATTCTGCCCTAATCAGCTTCTGCCTTTCAGAAGTCTCCTACTACACTTCTGCTCAATCCAAAGGCTGGGACTTAGTGGTGCGGCCATGCCTTACCCATATGTGTTGCTTCCCAAGTACAAGTGGGCCTACTATTAGGGAACAATGGAGAGTGGGTATTAGCAGTCTCGAGCATTGGAGCTATGGTTCTAGCCCCAGACCCAGGTCATACAGATCAGTGGTCAGAGGAGACACGACAGGTCAGCTTCCACAGTTCCAGGCCTGCCCACCTCACACAGGGCTCAGGCTAATTCTGCAAATATGGAGAGAAGAGGATGACAAGCTTGGTGATGGTCATGTCCCAGCTCCTCTGCTTCCTTGGGAACCGGCTGTGTTGAGCATCCCATTTTCTCCTCCCAGGGGACATTGATCTGCCTGTTAGGACTAATTTTCTATGTGTCCCCCCCCTCCCCATTTTTTTCTGGTTTTAACTTTTTATTTTGAAAATTCCCAAAACAGCACTGTGCTCCCGTATACTCTTTGCCCATCTCCCCTGATGCTGATATTCTGTAGTTCCAAGGTGCAGTAGGCAAAACCGAGGAATCAGCAGTGTGGAATGTTCCCCCAGCACTGTTTCTGTGCACAAGAGCTGGCCAACTCCGGAACAGCTGTGTTTTTCCCTCTTCTAAACCCTTATCATTCCTGTCTTTCATTTTAGTGTTCTCTCGGGGCCTGAAGAAGTCATCTCAGGAGCTGTATGGTCTGATCTGCTACGGTGAACTACGCAAGAAGATTGGGGGCTGTGAGTACGAGCTGCCACAAGGCAGGGCCTGCTGTCCTGGCACTACTGGGTCTTGGTCCCAGTGGCTCTTCTGTTTTCCCTCCAACTTTTGTCTTAAACATTTTAATACACGGAAACAATGAAGAAGAATGTAATGACTGCCACATACCTGCACTTAAACTTCCCAGTTGGTAACCTTTGTTACATTTATATGTACAGTCGCCCCCTTTCTTCTCCCCCTTCACATACTTGCTTGTTTTCTGCTCAGCCATTAGACTTTAAGTTGCAGACATCCTAGCGCACCCCTAAATCCCTCCCCCTCTGTCACCTGAGAACAGGACATTCTCCTGCATACCTACAGCCGTATTATCACACCCAACACATTTCACATTTATCAGACAGGGACCACAATCTTACCTAATATCCTGCCCATATTCAGATTTCCCAGCACTCCCCAGCATGCCAGCTGGGCACCTGTTGAGGACATTGCCCTGCTCGTAGCTGTGGTGTCCCTTAAGTCTTTTGACCTAGAAAAGCCCCCACTTTTTGGTCTTTAGTAACACTGGTACTTTGAAGGGTTAGGGCCCCTTCCTTTGCACTGTTCTGATCCTCTCCTTGTGACTAGATTCCCTGCAGATGTAGAGGGTGCTCTTGCCTTCCCTGGACACCTGTGCCCACTGCCTGGCATCCCTACCTTGCTTCCTCATGTGGCCACAGACAAGAGGGCGCACCCTTGCCTCTGCACATTCCACTTGTCTGCCTGTCACACATCCACAGAGCCACTCTGAAGGTTAAATGAGATCATATGAGATGACCATAGCCATCATCTTACCAGTCACTTACTTAACATGTCACTGCTGAATGGGCAGGTGGTTGGGGGTGTGGAAGCAGCAGAAGGTTGGGGATGATGGGCAGTCACTGATTGCTCTGCACATCTGGCCTATGTTGGGTGACCTCCCCTCTCCTAAAACAGGCAAGAATGTGTAAGAGGCTCTAAATGGAACAAGTGTCTGGTTCCCTACCCTGTCCTCTCCACAGTCTGAGGACTTCTTTGTAAATCCCTCCCAGCTTCTGCTTTGAATGGTCTGTTCAGAGGGACTATTGGGCCGCATCTCCCTTTTTTTTTTTTTTTTTAAATCTTTATTGTTCAGATTATTACATTTGTTCCTCTTTTTTCCCCCCATAACTCCCCTCCTTCCAGCTCCCACCCCACCCTCCACCCTCACTCCCCACCCACTGTGTTCATCCATAGGTGCATGATTTTTGTCCAGTCACTTCCCGCATCTCCCACACCCCTTTTCCCCCCAAGAATAGTCAGTCTATTCCCTTTCTATGTCCCTGATTCTATTATAATCACCAGTTCATTCTGTACATCAGGTTATTTATTCACTTGATTCTTAGATTCATTTGTTGATAGATGCATGTTTGTTGTTCATAATTTGTATCTTTACCTTTTTCTTCTTCTTCCTCTTCTTAAAGGATATCTTTCAGCATTTCATATAATACTGGTTTGGCGGTGATGAACTCCTTTAGCTTTTCCTTATCTGTGAAGCTCTTTATCTGACCTTCAATTCTGAATGATAGCTTTGCTGGATAAAGTAATCTTGGTTGTAGGTTCTTGGTATTCAGCACTTTGAATATTTCTTGCCATTTCCTTCTGGCCTGCAAAGTTTCTGTTGAGAAATCAGCTGACAGTCGTATGGGTATTCCCTTGTAGGTAATTGAGCCTCTTTCTCTTGCTGCTTTTAAGATTTTCTCTTTGTCTTTTGCTCTTGGCATTTTAATGATGATGTGTCTTGGTGTGGTCCTCTTTGGATTCCTTTTGTTTGGGGTTCTCTGCGCTTCTTGGACCTGTAAGTCCATTTCTTTCTCCAGATGGGGGAAGTTTTCTGCCATTATTTCTTGAAATAGGTTTTCAATATCTTGCTGTCTCTCATCTTCTGGCACTCCAATAATTCTGATATTAGTCCGCTTAAAGCTGTCCCAGAGGCTCCTTACACTATCTTCACACTTTCGGATTCTTTTTTCATTTTGCTTTTCCAATTGGGTGTTTTTTGTCGAATCTTTGGTTTGATTCTTGTGCTCCTCTGGTCTGCTATTGGGTATAATATTCTTTATTTCATTCCGTGTATGCTTACTTTCTAATTTCTTTATCGTAGCATCGAGGGTCTCATTAGTTTTCGTGAGGCTCTGCACAAATTTATGGCAAGCCCTCAAAATTGCGATTCTTAGCTCCATATCCTCCATTTCTGTCATGTTTTTTTGTCTCCGCATCTTTTATGCTTTCTTGGTGCACCTCCTTGTGGTCTCTGTGCGCAGTCTTGTTCTAGCCAAGCCTTAATTGTTGTAGTTAACACTAGAGGGATTTGACCACCAGGCCGACTGGCTGTGGAAATCAGCTGTGGGAAAACTTCAGTCCTCTGGGGAGGCGCTAGTCCAGCCCTTGCCTGAGGCGATCGGCAAATGGCTGTGCGCAGGGTTTGGGCGGGGCGGGCTCAACAGGGCGGGGGGAGGGAGCAGCTATGCCCGCTCTCAGTCCGTCCCCAGGGGCTCTGCCTCTCTGTCCCAGCAATCGCTGCAAACCTCGGAGGGGCCGTAGCCAGACAGTCCCGCTTCTCCCGTTTGAGTCTGGGTCCCTAGAGACTCGCCCGGATCTGTAGCCCAGAGTCTGAGACTCACTCCTGAGTGAAAACGACAACCGCGCCCTCAGCCACCAGCCCGCTTTGCGCGCGCACCACCTCACCACCGCACCACCGTACCTTTAAATTTTCCACACTGCGCCTTCTCTGTGCGTCGGAATGCTGTTGTTTTTGCTTCTAGTTGAAGAGTCTCTCCTCAGCCAGCCTTCCTGTGGTTCTGGTTGATGTCCGTTCCGACTTTTAGTTGTATTTTTGAAGTGGTTGTTTACGGCGGCAGTCTCCGGTGTTTACCTATGCCGCCATCTTCGATTCCCCCCGGGCCGCATCTCCCTTGAATCTCTACTTTCTCTTCTTCGTCCTTCTCTCTGCCCTAAACCTAAAGTGTTTCTTTTCATGGCATTGTGTGGGTACCACCTGCTTTGTTAATGATCCATGACCACTCCTCCATCCCTGCCACATCTGAGCCGATCAGCCAGAGCCTCTCAGCCAGTCTCTGATTGCATACGAATCATCCTCCCGTTGGCTCCATGGGTAGCTTCCTGTCGCCCCTGGGTTATCACCTGGCCCCTGGCCCAAGGGGCCTCTGCATTTGGACTTCAGCTCATTTCCAGCTGGGCACCCCTCCAGCTTGGCTGCTCCTTTCCTGAGGGTAATGCCTGGTCATCTGTCTCAGCCCAGTTACATGTCACACGTACACATGTTTAAACATACACATACACATACACACACACACCCTGGTGTGGCTTTTCCCTCTGATCCCCCACCCACTGATGCAAATGGTGGGCGCTGCTGTGTCATTTCGTGAATCTTTTTGGTGAAGGACATGCTTCCACTTGCAGCCTTCTGCAGAGTGCCCTGTACAGCGCCGCCTCTCATACCTGCTTAGCGGTAATGCTTTCTGGGCTGTTCAGAAAATGAGTGTCAGAGCTCGCTTTTTATTCATTCCTTTTTCTAACTGAGATATCCAGGCATATGCAGGTCTTGAAATAGTAGACTTTGAGTCCCTGCTGTATTCCAGGGACTTTGACACATATTACCTTGTGTAAAGCATCGTAACAGCTGTGTGAGATGGCATTGTTCCTGTCTGAAAAGGGGGCCGAGGACATTCCATTTTGATGAAAAACTAATGACTTCAAGCCTCCTTAGCTATTAAGTGACAAGGTTCCACGCTGCCTTGCCTCCAATCCTGATTTTTACACCTATGCTATTCCATCTGCCACAGCACCAATGTCAGGACAGGGTGAGGGGGGACACTGGTTGCCTGTAGTACTCACCAGTTTGCTCAGACTGCTTTTCTTCAAAGGACAGTTTTTTGGACCGTGCCCCATTTGGTGACTCAGACCCTAAAGTTGGGGTGGTGCCAGCCTTCTGTCTGTCTGTCCCACCAGCTGGACACAGGGTAATGGGCCTTCTGTCTGTCTGTCCCACCAGCCAGACACAGGGTGATGGGCCTTTTCCTCCCCTTTACCTATGAACTCCTTTGATCTTAGCTCAAATGTTCACAAACCTCCACAGCAGGCTGGGCCACCATGTCACACATTCTCAGGACTCCAGACCCTCCCTTCGTGCAGCATCACAACTGCCTTTACACTCATGTGTGCTTGTTTGATTTATGCCCATCTGAAGGCAGGTCTGCGTGTGACCTCTTTTTCAATGAGCAAGTCTATAAGTTCGCCCTTTCCGGGGCTGTGCCTTCCTTCCTGAAGATCCATTTCATCTGGTACTGTTTCTCTTCAGCCTACCAAACTTTTTTTAATCTTCTTTGTGTAATTGTGTTGGCCATGAATTCTTGTAGTTATTTATTTATCTGAAATGTCTTTATTCTTAAGATACTTTTGCTGGGTGTAGAATTCTGATTGAAAGGTGTTTTATTTAAAAATATATTTTTATTGATTTCAGAGAGGAAGGGAGAGGAAGAGAGAGATAGAAACATCAATGATGAGAGAGAATTATTGATCGGCTGCTCCTGTACATCCCCCCCCCCCCCCCCCCCCCCGACCAAACTGGGGATTCGAGCCTGCAACCCAGGCATGTGCCCTTGACCAGAATCAAACCCTGGACCCTTCACTCCACAGGCTGATGCTCTATCCACTGAGCCAAACCAGTTAGGGCTGAAAGGTTTTTTCATCACTTTAAAGATGTTCCACTGTCTCTGGCTTGTACGGTTTCTGGTAAGAGGTCACATCTGTGTCCTGGTTCCTCTGGAAGAGATGTTCTTTTCTTTCTCTGGCTGCTTTTAAGGTTTTGTCCTTGTCTTTGGTTTTCAGTCTGGCTGTGTGTTTATGGCTCTTGCCCCTTCTCCCTCCCTCCTCCCTCCCCCCGAAAAAAAAAATAGAATCATTCAAAGACCTTACAGTGAGCACCCAAACATCCACTGCCTAGATCTCCCATTACCTGGTTACTTGACTTGGTTTCCACATGTCCTGAGGACAGTACTAAGTACCAGGAGGGCAGAGGAAATGTGCAGTATCTGGGCTGATCATCCAGCGGACCCTGGGACCTGGGGCTCAAAGCTGACTAAGGCAGGCCCGCAGGTAACTAGAGGCCAGCAGGAGAAATGTGCACAGTGGTTACTTGAGGAAGGAGCCTCTAAACTAGCAGTTGAGGACGAGTGGAGGTTCAGCATAGCCCAGGGGTCTGAGAGGTTTTGGGATGAGTGATCATCTGTTTAGAGGCAGATAGTAGTCCCAGGAGAAAGTCTGGGTGTGTGGAGAGGACATGCAGGTGACGCCTTGTTTTGACTTTGCGGGGAGGGGCTGCAGCTAACATAGGGGTTTTATTTGGAAGACCTTAGATATTCTGTTTGGATTCTACAAGAAAGTAATTATATCTTTACCAGTTTTGCTCCTAACTGCTCCAAGGTCATGTCTATTTCTTTTTCTGTTTAAAGGTATGGATGACAAGAATGCCACGAAGTTGAATGAGCTCATTCAGGTTGGGTAAGTACAAATTATATTATGAGACACCACCTGCTCATGTTGGGCGTTTGCATTGTTCTCTGAAATACAGAACTAGAAATACTCATCTGCCCCTCCCACTCACCCCACCAGCGCTTCTGCGCTTTCACCCGGACCACTCCGTTCCTTGTCTTAGGTCATCTCCCCCACCACCCGAGATCTCTGCTGGTCAAAGCTCAGCTGTCCTGTAGGTCGAACTATCTCCTGGAACAGTCTTCGCTGGCCTCTGCTGTATCCAGAGCATCGCCTTCCTGTACCTCTGGTTCTTGTCTCCCCCAGCCCGGGGTTGGATGGCCTGTGAGCCCCTGTTCCTCAGGTGTGAGCTCCTGCTAGGTGGGGCTCGCTGTATGTGCTTCTGCTTGGGCTCCAGCCCAGCATGGATGCTCTTACAGATGCTCGTATTGCATTCTCAAGGCTTTATTTCTATGAACTGCTGCCCTTTTGCAGCTAGTCATGATAGTAACTAGGATGTACATATCCCCACCATGTGAAAGAGCAGACCCACTCCAACCGCCAGGAGTGTAGGTAGTCTTAACTACTGGTGGTGTTGGGCAAACGGAGCCTCCTGGATGTGTGTGGGGTATGATTAGGCAAGTAAGTAGGAAGAGGCCACCTGCCGTGGCCTTGTGGATCTTTTGTCACCTCCCCACCCCATTTACCTGTTGTAGCTTCAGCATCCCATATTCCTTCCCACCCTTACACCTGCCCTGCATTTGTCAGGTGGAAGCTGTATTTGCTCCAACTTTAAACATTTTTCTCCTGGGCACATCTTCAGGGGAGGAGATGGTAAGTGTGTGCCTAACTCTATATGGAACTGCCAGAACTTTCCAGGGAGAGGTCCAGTAGCTCCTTTTGAACCATCCTAGTGGGTGTGAAGTGGTATTTCATTGTGAGTGTGTGTTTTTGTTGATTGCAGAGAGGAAGGGGAGGGAGAGAGATAGAAACATCAATGATGAGAGAGAATCATTGATTAGCTACCTCCTGCACGCCATACGGGGGACGGAGCCTGTAACCTGGGCATGTGCCCTGACCGGGAATCTAGCCGTGACCTCCTAGTTCATATGTCAATACTCAACCCAGAGCCACGCTGGCTGGGCTCATTGTGGTTTTGATTAGCATTTCCCCGATGACTAATGATGTTGAGCATCTTTCCTGTGCTGCTTTACCATTTTTATTTCTTCTTTGGGGAAGTGTTTGTTCAAATCTTGTACCTATTTTCTTATGTTTGAGTTTAGAGAGTTCTTTATATATATATTCTAGACCAGTGGTCCGTGAGTTCCCAAAGGTTGGCGATTGCTGTTCTAGACACCAGTCTTTTATCAGATAGGTGATTTGTAAATATTTTCTTCCACTCTGTGACTTGTCTCATCATCTCTTTACTAGTGTCTTTCAAAGGGCAGAGTATTTAGTTTTGTTTAGATCCAATTTGCCATCCTTTGCTTTTGTGGACTAAAGTGTTGTAGCTAAGAACCCTTTGCCTAATAAGGTCACAAAGATGTTCGCCTGTTTCCTTCTAAAAGATTTATAGTTTGACATTTAAACCCATGCCCTACTTTGGATTTTTTTTTATTATATGATGTAAAGTTTATACGTAGGTTTATATTTTTGGCCTATGGGTGTCCAGTTGTCCCAGCCTTTTCTGTAGAAAGGACCGTCATCTAAGGTCAATTGACCGTACTAAGTGTGTCTTTTTCAAGACCTTTAAGTCTGTTCTATTGATTTGGGTCCATTCTTTCACCAATAGACATCAGTTTTTTAGTACAAAGCAAAAGCCTTGTACAGGCGAAACAGATGCGGGGAAATTAGTACAGTGCCTTGATTTAAGACCAAAAAGCATTGCGTATTTAACCAACTTCCTGTCTGTGCTTCTCCTGCAGACCTTTTTCAATTAACTGTGGATCTCCTTTTGTTATAAAATTATAGAATTAGATAAAAGAGTGAATGAATTGAGAAAAGCTCTAAAATTGAATCTTATTACATTGGTCACAGACCCAGCAGCATGCTTATTGGATTTATCAAATAACTGCAGAGAAGAAAATAAACCTCTCAGATTGGAAAGCCAGACTCCCATGCACTTAGAGGAATTATTCTGTTGCCTGTTTTGTCAAAGTAACACTCAAGTGCAGGGGTTTTGTTACTTTCCATCAGAGGTCAAGCTGGCCTGGCCTGTCAGTAGTCTCGCCTGTCTTCCCGCCACGGGGTTGGTGTGTGAGGGTGGGGAGTGCAGGTCATGTCCCAGGACCAGGCCAGGCCTTGAGAGGCCTTTTCTGTGTGAGCTTGAACATGGCTTTACCTTGTACAGGCTCCAAACTCAGGCTGCTCATAGAACTTCCATTTGAGAGAAAAGGAAAGGAGTTGTATTCTCAGGATGGTTATTTAGTCATAAAAAGGGGGCTGCTCAATTTCACTTTTTTTTTTAAAAAAAGGAAGTCACAAAATAGCAGTTTAACGGAAAATGTGATCATCACAAACACAGGTGCCACATGACACAGCTCCACCTGCTCTTTAAGTCTTGCCTGCTACTGTTTTGTTTTGTTTGGGGGCAGATGCAACCAAAAGTGATGATGGGCAGGAAAGTCCACTTGTCCCCAGAGCCCTTTATTGGAGGAGGTTGTTTAAGATTCGACTTGGTGCTCAATTACTGCTGTTTTAAAGCTCTCCTCCCAATTCCCTCTTCAGTAGCACCTTGTGGCCCTGGATCGCCCATGAGTTCAGGTGGCTAAAACTCAAGCTGTGGTCTCAGTGGAGTGTGGTGGTGGTTCATGTGGACTCTTATCCTCTCTGAATTGCTCCTCCTGACAGAATTGGGGGGGCCGGCTTTCTGGGGCCACAGCTGGGAGTTAGCCAATTAGAAAAGTTGGTTAAAATAGAGTCATAAAACTTCATGACACCCATTACTGAGCACAACATGGGCAAACCTCCCTGTTGTGTGGATGCTGGAGAACAGAAACATAAACCTTTCCTGCCCATGGTTTCTCTTCCCTGTCTGCAAATCCTCTTGCTAAGGTGACTTGGTTTTAAATAGAAATAAAAAGAATAGGTTATATGTTTGCCTCTAGAAAACAGACAAACAAACAAAAAAACAGTTATAAAACAATATACACGGACCTTGAAACTTTTGTAAAACAGAAACCTACATTTGCTTACCAGACACAGCTGGCTGGCCAAGGCCTTTTCTTTGACGGGGCCCATCCTCAGAGTTCTGGGTGGTTTTTATTTTAGAAGCGCTAGTCAAGATGCATTGCAATTAACCGTTTTCAAGCGGAACCAGCATAGAAATGCACGGCAGTGGGGCTGCAGGGTGCTTCCAGTCACCCTCAGTCTTTCACAGTTGTCTTGTCCGCACTCACTTGACTGTCATTTTTAAAAAACAATCTACCCTTATTGAGTAATTCCAAAGCATTCTAAGTGTGTTTATTAGAAGAAACTATTTTTGTGGCTTTTGTACTCGTTTATAGTATTTCTTTAATTCTAACACTATCTAAAGTCCTGCCACAGCAGTGCTCACAGTGTCACTGGCATCTGTGACAGACAGACTTGAAGCAGGCCCACTGACTTGATGCCCCGTGCCTGCTGGCTGTGAGTGCCCTATACCCCAGGTCCCAGTAGTATGGTTTCCAGAGGTACTGGGGGGCTGGGGGACAGTGCTGACGTGAAGATGTGGTCTCTGAGTTGGGTTGAGGTCACATAGAGATGGGTTGAAACCTACTCACAAGGGATCCTGTGGAGGAAGAGGAGAGAAGGGTAAATCATCTGGTATCTGAGGGGGTCTCACCGTCATGGGCTTTCCAGGGGGGTGGACAGCAGCTGATGCCGCACCCATCACCAGGCAGGAGGCAGGGCAAGTTTCCTGTGAATGACAGGCATCCCCTTTACAGTGTGAGGTGTGAGTGGGAAAGTATTGGACATCCAGAGCCATAGGGCTGAGCAGGAGCTCTGAAGGCCAGGATGGGTGCCCAGCCAGGGCCTCCCTGCGCAGGACAGGGAGCTACTGTTCATTGAGAGGTCTCAGCATTTCTTTAAAAATTTTCCCAGGGCCACCACAGTGCGTTACAAAGGAAGAAACCTGCGAATCAAAGCGCCCATGTGCCGAGCCCTGAAGAAGCTCTGTGACCCAGATGGTACGTAGAAGGTGGGCTGGGGTGGGGTTGGGGGCGTGTTTTCTCTTCTCCATTTAGCAATCGATAGGCCGAGCTCTGTGTCCGAGCATTCCCAAACCCATGAGCAATTCTTGGGTCCAAAGCAGTGTGTCCACTCACAGCATTCAGTAGTGTGAGTGGTGGCAGGAGGGAGTCCCGTGGCCTCGTGTGGCCCAGTCATTGCCCCGGCTTTGCGGGTACCCTAGTGGCCATATTGGCGCTTCTCGTGGGCTTCTCTGCCAGCTCTGCTTCGCCTCCCAGGCCATTTGTCCACGGCTCCTCCTGATCGAGTTGTCTGGCCAACCACTTTGCCTTCTGCATGGCAGTTTGTTGGCCAGGCTCTCACAGCCCCTTCTTGTCGCAGGCCTGAGTGATGAAGAGGACCAGAAGCCAGTGCGTCTGCCCTTGAGAGTCCCCGTAGAGCTACAGCCACGGAACAATCATGCCTGGGCCCGCGTACAGAGCCTCTCCCAGAACCCCAGGCTCAGGTAACTGCCTTTGGAGTTTGATAGGGAGCCAGCTGGGAGGGATGTGAACAGAGGGTGGTATACGGGTTCCCTCATGGACCCCTGAGTGATGCTCCAAAATTACACGGGGGTAGGGTGAGGGTAGTGTACTGCTGGGGGCCTGGAGGCATGAGTCTCGCAGGCCAGGAGCGGATGTAGAAAGATGTGATTAGCAAGTTGATGACTATAGCATTTCCCCCATTCCCTTTCCATTGCCTCTTACCATTCCCTAAAGTTTGGTATCTGATTTGTGGATGGGGCACCACGGTGAGTACAGACCATTTTCCAGTTACACATTTTTATTTTTATAGATTGAGGTAAAAGTCACATAACATAGAATTAACCATTAGCCATTTCTAGGTATCCCATTCAGGACACTTGAATACTTTCACAGTATTGTACAGCTACCATTTCTGTTTAGTTCCAGAATATTTTTGGCACTCCAAAAGGAAGCCTGGTTTCCACTAAATAGTTGCTTCTCATCCCCCGCCCCTGGTCCTTGGCCCCCAGCAATCACAGATGTACCTTCTGCCTCTATAGATTGGCTGTTCTGGATGTTAGACATAAGTGGAATCTCCTATCTTTCTTTCTGACCTCACACTGAGCATCATGTTTTCAGGTGCTGAGCATCCACATGGTGGTGTGTCTGCTTCATTCCTCCCATGTGTATTTTTATTTCTCGGGGTTATTAAGGCTGGCCAGGCCTCCCCTTCTGACCCGAAAGGTGCTTATTAGAATAGTTAGGTGGGCTGTGCCCAGGTCCATGTTCTGGGTGAGATCTTGCACTGTGAAGGGTACATAGGTGTCCGCTTTATCTTCTTGCAGTTTCATATGAGTCTCTAGTTACTCAATTTAAAAGGTTCATTTTTAAGAAAAGGAGTCATCGTGGCTCTGGCCCCGCCGTGGTACCTTACTCTTTATGGCATTGACTTGCTGCCAGCAGCCCGGGGGCTCTTCAGACGGTTCTATCCCCATGGTAACAGCTTTCCTCTTCCCATTTTTGTTTCCTATAGGATGATTGTGGAGCTCCATCGGAAGGTCTCCAGCCTCATTGAATTTTTGAAGCAGAAATGGGAGCTCCATGAAGTGCGAATTGTATCTTTTTCCTATTAAAGCAACCCCCCCCGCACCACCACCACCATCATATCTACAGCATCTGCTGCCTCAGAATGGTGTCTGTCCTGCCTGTCACTCCCAGGATTGCACTGGGGCCAATGTGGCATAGCAGCTATGCTGTGAGATGGTATACAGCCAGAACTAAAATCCATAGCCCCTTTTCCTCCGGGTTTTGGGTGTGTGGTCCCCTTTTACCTTGCAGTGTTAGAACTGTGTCACAGCAGCCCTCCATGTGGTGAGCAACTACCATCTGGCCCGTGGGGTATGGGGTAAACATCCCTGGGAGCAGATTGATCAAATGACTAAGGATAGTGTCAAACGTCTCCTTAGCCAGCTCCCAGCCCTGCCCAGTCCACAGCAAGAACAGTGTGTGCTGGGAGTAGGTTCCTAAAGAAGGAAGTACCTGAGTCATGCCTTTCCCAAGGCCCTGTGATGCCCAGGGGCGGGTGCTGCTACAGGTGGTTCCTTGACAGTGCGCTAAGCGAAAGACGCTCGCGGAGCGGCAGCTGCAGGATTCGTTTGTGGAGCCGTCACAGGAGAAAGTAATGCTGCACCTGTTCCCTGGGGAGAACTGTACGCTGACCCCACTTCCAGGAGTGGCCCGTGTGGTGCACTCTAAGGCCTTCTGCACGGTGCACTGGCAGGAGGGTGGCCGGTGCAAAACAGAGCTCCTAAAGATGCCCACACACTGCCTCCCAGCTCAGATCCTGGGCATCCAGAGCGGACAGGGTACAGCCAGGGGCCAAGTGAAGTGCCCAAGGAGCGGCACCGAAGGCAAGGGCGGGGGGCGGCCTCCTCCCTCCATGGACACTTCTCAGAGCTCTGGAGAGAGTTCCCCTGAAAGTGCCCTTGGGGAGGGGGCTGCCCCAAGCCTCAGCAGCCCGAACGCTCCTGACAGGCTTCCCCCTGGGCTCCAGGATGCTGGGGTACAGACCCCTACGGCAGCTCCTGTAGAGGTTGGGGACGGCCCAGCCCAAGAGCCCAGGGCCACGACTTGTGCCTGTGGCCAGCTCCCAGAGCTGGAGGACGATCTCTCTCTCCTAGACCCCTTCCCCCGCTACATGAAGTCCTGCCAGGACCTCATCCTCCCTGAGCCGTGCCACTGTGCAGACTCTCGGCTCTCGGCCTGTGTCTCCCCAGAGACTCAAGCCCCCAGCAGCGCAGAGGTGGCCAACCTTCCCCAGACCAGGGCACCGTCTCCTGTCCGTGGCCTATCTGGCCTGGAGCCTCAGCCCAGCCCAGGGCTCCAGCCAGATGTTTGCACTAAAGACTCAGCAGATGCTCCTGCGGAGGAGCCCCAGGAGAAGGTGAGCCCCTCGGACCCCCCGCCACCTCAGGGACAGCCTTCTGCCAAGCCTCCAAAAGATGTCCCTGCCAGCCGGCTGGCCCAGCAGCTCCGCGAAGAGGGCTGGAACCTGCAGACCTCCGAGAGCCTGACACTGGCCGAAGTCTACCTCATGATGGGAAAGCCAAGCAAGCTGCAGCTGGAGTATGACTGGCTGGCCGAGCTGGGCCCCGAGGGCCAGGCCCCTGGTGGTTCCCCACCTGCCGCCTTTCACAAGCAGCGCCTCCTCAGCTGCCTCCTGAAGCTCATCTCCACTGAGGTCAACCCCAGACTGGTGAGTGAGTGTCCGCACGGCTCTGTTGGCACCCAGAGGGCAATCAGGCCCAGCCCCATAGCAGGTGGTCAGGAGTCCCACTGGCTTCTCAGGGAAGGGCAGGAGGCAGGGATCTCAGTGACCAGAGAGGCAGAGGTTCTCACAGACCATATTTCATTTTATTGAACGAGGCCATGCTGAGCACTGGCCAGGGCTTTGGCTTCTTGCCAGACAAGGGCCCTGTCCTCTGCTCTAGGCTCACACAGGGCTCCAAAGAGGACAGCAACCAGCAGGCCATGCCTGTTGGGCTTGCTAGGCTCCAGTGATTCTGCTGAGCCCTGAGCGTGCCAGCCAAGCGGTCAGTGTACAGAGGTGAGGTGGCAGTCTTGGCCAGGACGGAGCCAGATTGGATTTTCTCTAGGTGTCGGGAGGGTTGCAGGTTTCTGCAGAGGATTGACAAGGTCGAGTTTGCACTTCAGAATGGCTGTCCTGGGAGGACAGTGGTGGCACAGCCTCAGTGAAGGGAGTGGAGCTGGAGGGGGAAAATGGAATGCTGGGGCTGAGAGCTGCATGGTGTGGGGCTTAGCTTTGTGGGGCTGCACCCAGGAAACCTCTGCAGGCCGGCCTCCGTGGGTCGCTGTCCAGGAGACGGCTAGTTGAAGTAGTCTGGGGCTCCTCAGGAGGGTCCAAGGTGAGTGGGTGATCCCTGAGCCCAGGGAGTGACCATGGTGGCCCAGGGAAGGGGTGGTCATGCCAGGTAGGCCATGGCATGTGACCCCAACCAGGGGAGGCTGATTAGCAGAGCTGCAAATGGGGCAGAGACTTGCTGATGGGAAAGTCTTGTAGGATCTCCTGGACACGAGCAGAGTCCTAATGTAGGCTGTTCCCGAAATAGCAGTGTATGCGTGGTGTTTAGAAGCCTGGAGGCTCATAGGTTCCCGGAGGGACAGCTGAGGGAGCTGAATGCTGTGGCTTTGGGGGACAGGCCAGGACTGCAGGCTCACTGTGCACCCCTCAGTACTGATTCACAGTCAGTACCAAGTGTAAGTGGTGCCTGAGAGCACACACCACACCTTCCACTCTCCCTGAACAGACGCTCAGTCTGTGAATTTGCTGTTCTGCCTTGGTTTCTGGTTGACTCTCCCATCAGGTTCCTCTCCGTTTTCTCAGCTGTGCCCCAGGCAGTGCTTGTACACAGAGGCTCCCAGTGGAGCAGGTGAAGTCAATCAGTGCCTTGTGAGAGGTGGGTGGGAACTGGCTGGATGCTACAGAGGCTGGTGAGGCAAGGCCTGACGGTGAGAGATGGCCTTTGGATTTCGCAGCGTGGAGGTGCCCCTCGGTCAGGCATGGGCAGCATGGGCAATACTAGGGTGACTGAGCAGAGGTTTTGAGTTTAAAAACGTTTTCAAGTTTGTCTTTTGGAGGGGGTCAGGAAAAGAGAATGGGGGACACATGAGTATGTCCAATACCTTATGGAAGGAGGCCAAGCTAGACTGGCTCCTGAGAATGCTGGAGGAAACACAGCTGAGGTAGTGGCTTTGGCCTCAACTGAAGAGGAGAGTGGAGCAGGTTGGAAATACTATTGCAGAGAACACAAAGCGGAGTGCTCAGAGCCATGGTTCCCAAAGTGGGTCCCCTGTCAACAGTCTCAGCTTCACCTGGGAACTTGCTAGAGATGCAGTTCTGGGGACCCTATACACTGTGGTTTTTTAAAAATATATATATTTTTATTGATTGCAGAGAGGAAGCGAGAGGGACAGAGATATATAAACATCAGTGTTGAGAGAGAATCATTGATTGGCTGCCTCCTGCACGTCCCCCACTGGGGATTGAGCCTGCAACCCAAGCAGGCATGTGCCCCAACCAGGAATGGAACTGTGACCTCCTGGTTCATAGGTTGACACTCAACCTTGAGTCACACCAGCCAGGCTATAGACCATGTTTTGACACCCTCTACCAGGTGATGCTGATGCTTCTCGGGTGTGAGAGCTGCTGACCAGAGGCCCCCGATGAGAATGGGAACCTTGAGTTAAAGATGGATAGCCTGGCCTTTTGGTCTCCCTCCTGCTGAGGTTTGGGTGAATGCTGACAAGAGCAAGTGCCCGGGGGTCAGAATGCTGACAAGAGGCCTGCTGGGCACTCAGTTGGACAATTGAATAGTGAGTCAGATTAAATAAGCTCAGCAGGAAGAGGTAGGGGGGTGGGGTAAGGGGGAGGGGTCCTATGGAAAGGAGAAGGAGGGTCAGGGCTGGGGGCTGAAGGGCCATGGGAGGTACAGAGGAGGCATGGGGCCTCTGGCAGGCAGAGCAGGTGAGGCTGTGCTGAGAGTGTGGATAATGGGTTCTGTAATTTACTGGAAGGTCCCCCAGTGGGCCTTGGGTGTGGGTACCTCGGAGAATGTGGAGGACGGGGTTGGTAAAGTCACCAGGGTGAGAACAGCTGGATGGAAGGGTGTCTCTGTTGAGGGCTCAAGAGTGGAGGCAGTGCCCTCAGGCAGCAGTCTATGAAACCCCTGGGGTTTGGGATTTGATTCAGCAGGGAGCTCTTCAGCTGTGATTGCGTTTCATTCTAGAAGTTAAATCTGTATGTCTTTTCTACTCGCAATAAGAAGAGGCCATGGCAGTCGTCTTAGGCTTGTTTTCTAAAGGCTAGTTGCGGTCCCTGCAATTCAGCATCTTTAGGCAGCGAGAGCCCTTCCTGGGCGGGCTGGGGTGCTCAATGCTTTCAGCCATATGTCCCCCTCCCTCCCTTCCTCTAGTCACTTCCTGATGGTTTGCCAGTCCATGCCACCTGCCTGTGGGCAGTGAGGGCAGAGGTTTCAGGAGGGAGAGCCCTGGTTCCCTCAGTGCCCAGCTGACTGGTGATTTTGAATGCTGGCACTGCGGAGTGACGCAGGGGTGCTTTCCTTTGCCATCGTGGAATGTGGTCGCTTAGCCTTTGCTGTCCATCTGATTTCAGGGAGTTCTGGTGCCTCCTGCTCCTGGGCACTCATTCCAGAACCATTGTTCATGGGCTGAGTGTGGCTGTTGTTTCTGCCCATTTCTGACCTAGGCTCCAGAATCGAACGCCAGCTCCATGGCCTCAGCGAGACCCGCCCAGGAGGAACAGTCGACGACCCCCCCAGGGAAGGTGGTGAACATCAGCTCCCGGAGCCCCCGCTGCCCTCGAAACCAGTCTGCCCTTCGCAACAGCAAGACCTTCTCTCCCAGCTCTGCGCCTTGTCCCTCCTCAGGTGAGGCTCAGCAGCCACTTTGACCAAGGGCCCACCATTCTGGGTGCCCCGCTGGGCATGGGGGCTGTGCCAGGTCCGAAGGCACAGGGATTCCTGAGGCCTGGCTCCAGTCAGCCACGGTCCAGCGGGGGAGGGGAGGAAAACGGAAATCACCATTTCCTCAGAGGAAGGGTGAATGTGAGCCTGTCACCAAGGGCTTTGGGATCCTAGGGTGCATGAGCCAGTGGAAAACAGGTAGCCCTTGTCAGTCCATTCACTTGGGAGGATTGGGCTTTGTGAGGGCAGCAGAAGCCTCCATAACTTGCTGAGTTGGAGGTTTAGAGGCTGAGAAGGGTTGGTTCTTACTGAATCTTCTAGAGACTGTTTTCCTTTTTAATATTTTTTATTGTTGACCGTATTACAGAGACATTTCCCGCCCCTACCCACCCCCACAGGTCTTCACCACCCTATTGGCCATGAGACTGTTTTTCTTTACACCTAAAATATTCGAGTAAAGAAACCTAAGTTCAGGGAAGTCCCAGCAATACAACACAAACCTTGGAAAGAGATGGTCTGACCTGCCAGTCCACTGTGTTCCTTTGCCCCAGTTGTATATCTGGGAGACATTTTAATTCAGGGTCCTTATTTGGGTTACTGGGTACATAAAACCAGGATCAACCTGACCTGCTTCCCTGAGGCATTAGTTTTCCTTGCTTAGTTTTTTTTTTTTAAGTATATTTTTATTGATTTCCGAGAGGAAGGGAGAGGGAAAGAGAAAGAGAAACATCAGTGAATGAGAGAAAATCATTGATGGGCTGCCTCCTGCACGCCCCCTACTGGAGATCGAGCCCACAACCCAGGCATGTGCCCTGACCAGGAATCAAACTGTGACCTCCTGGTTCCTAGGTCGACACTCAACCACTGATCCACACCGGCCTGGCCTTGCTTAGTATTTTTATAGTAAAACATTAATAATTGCCATGGCTAGAATCCTGAATTTTAAAGGTAGAAAAAGAAACGTGCATGTGCTGTGCGGCACTGGTGTAAGGCTGTGCTGACTGCACTTGAGCCTTCCTTCCTCTCTTCCAGCAAAGTCTTGTAACCCCTCCTGAGACTGACCTGGTGAGATGGGGATGCAGGGATAGTGGGGCTGAGGCCTGGTGTTTCCTTTGTGTCCTGTGGCCAAGAAGGCCTCCACCCCAGGCATGAGGAGTTTCAGGACCCTCTGCTGTCCTGGTCCTTGCAATGGTGACCAGTGTGCATCATACAAGAGGTGAGGCGGTCCTGCCTCTGATCTTACTCTGACCTAGATGGGTGCCCCAAAACCTGCAGTAACTTTTTGGCTGAAGAGACCTAGGGTCCTGGTGTTTTAACGGTGCTCTAGGGCTGTGATTTTCAACCTTTTACATCTGATGGCATACATCAACTAATTACTAAAATCCTGCGGCACACCAAAAAATACACTTTTTGCCGATCTGACCAAAAAAAAAAGCATAATTTTGACTCATTCACATGGACGGCTATTGTGTTGGCTGTTGTCATTGTTTTTATTTGACATTTTAAGGGAATAGAGCCGTGGTTCTCAACCTTCTTAATGCCCGCGACCCTTTAATACGGTTCCTCATGTTATGGTGACCCCCAATCGTAAAATTATTTTTGTTGCTACTTCATAACTGTAATTTTGATACTGTTATGAATTGTCATGTAAATATCTGGTATGCAGGATGTATTTTCATTGTTCGCGACCCACAGGTTGAGAACTGCTGGAAAAGAGGTTAGTGCCCCTGACTAAATGCTCAGATGTTGCATGTTTTAAAAAGACTTGTGGCAACAAAATTTGAAAATCCCTGCTCTAGGGTTATTTTCTGGTCAGTGAATGTTATTAGCATTATGTCTTCACTTATTTACTGTGTTGCAAATAGCCCGCCTGTTAAGTGCTCGAAGATTCCATTTCCTTGAGAGCACTTCATAGGAGCCTTTAGGAAAACTGGGCTGCTGCTGTGTCAGACTCTCCACCTCCTGCAGGTCTTAGTTTTGTTTTCTCCACCTTGATCCTGTTTTCCTTGCTATAATTCATAAGGAGAGCAGCAGCATGCTGTGAATTGGTTGTTCTCGCAGATATAGTCACTGTACTCGATAGGGCTAGCTGGTAGATTGTATATTCTTTGTGCATTCTGTTTTTAAAATTTTCGATTCTGTGTACTCTTTAATATCCATCCTCTTTCTTAATTAAGGATCCTTCTGGACTAATCCACCTGCAGTGCTAAAATCCATACCAGTGCTTAGAAGACCTGGTCTCTGATACCATGAGTGTCAGTGTAACCTCACAGATTTGCAAATAAAGAAAAGGGGCCGAAACCGGTTTGGCTCAGTGGATAGAGTGTCAGCCTGCGGACTGAAAGGTCCCAGGTTTGATTCCGGTCAAGGGCATGTACCTGCTGGGTTGCGGGCACATCCCCAGTAGGAGATGTGCAGGAGGCAGCTGATCGATGTTTCTCTCCCATCGATGTTTCTAACTCTCTATCTCTCTCCCTTCCTCTCTGTAAAAAATCAATAAAATATATTTTAAAAAAAAATGGAAAAGAAAAGGGGAAGGAGCCCAGCCAGTGTGGCTCAGTGGTTGAGCCTCAACCTACGAACCAGGGGGTCACAATTCAATTCCCAGTCAGGACACATGCCTGGGTTGCGGGCTCGATCCCCGGTAGGGGGAGTGCAGGAGGCAGCCCATCAATGATTCTTTCTCATCGTTGATGTTTCTCTCTCCCTCTCCCTTCCTCTCTGGAATCAATAAAAATATCTTTTAAAAAAAGAAGAAGAAGGGAAGGAGATCCATTCTACCATGAATCAAGGGTGCTTTGCAGCAGCATCTATGGTAACAGCTAGCAGAGTCCCAAAATAGTGGTTCCTAAATAACTACTTTCTGTCCCTCTATTTCTGGGTCGGTTTTCTGTATACAGTGGGGCCTTGACTTACGAGTTTAATTCATTCCGTGATGGAGCTCGTAACTCAAATTACTCGTATGTCAAATCAACAGTGAACCAGTGAGACACGTGATGCTGGGCTGATGTTATGGCGTTCACTGTGACGTTCGCTACGCCAACTAACGGTGGGGTATCTGAAGCTGGCTCGTAACCCGAATTTTAGCTCGCAACTCAAAGCAAAAAATCGGCCGAGAGACAGCTCGTATCTCGAAAAACTCGTTAGTTGGGACACTCATAAGTCAAGGCCCCACTGTAATTACAGATTTAGACCAGGCATCAGCAAACTATGGCCCACGGCCTAGTTGTTGTAAATAAAGTTTTATTGGCACATGGCTGTGCTCACTGGTGCATACACATGTTGCCTGTAGCTGCTTTTGTACTACAGCTGCAGGATTGAGATTAGCAGAGTCTGCAGGCCCACAAAGCAATATTTATTATCTTTAAAGAGAGAGTTTGCTGACCTCTGTTCTACACTAGATATTCTGCTAGGTTCTTCTAGCTCTGAAAAATGAATGCCTAGCTGCCTTTCCCACCAAGGCTCAAACAAAATGGTAAAGTTTCTTTATCCTGTCAGGAAGAGCTATGATCTGCTCAGGTTGGAAACTAGAATTTCAGGGAGAAAGATGGAAAAGCAGGTTTTATGGGACTAAGAAAAAGGGAACTCCTTTCCAGGAAACAGAACAGGTTGTCAGGAATTCTTCTTGATTTTCTTTCCAGTAGAACTCCATTCACACTGGAGATGTTGCTGGGTGAGGGTATTCTATTCACTTCCCTTCTCCTTTTCTAGGTTTGAGAAACCCTCCAAGACCCCTCTTGGTGGCTGGTTCCTCTAGCACAGGAAGCAGTGACTCAGATGGTGGCCTTTTTGCTGTCCCAACAACTTTGCCACCCAACAGCCGACACGGGAAGCTCTTCTCTCCTAATAAAGAGACAGAATTGACTTTCCTTCAGCATCTGAACTCCATCAGCGTAAGTGCAGGGAATGCTCCCCTCTGCTTGCCTGCAGACCCATGTTTGCTGTGAAAACACTCAGGGATCGGACACTGTTTTCCTCATAGATGCAGTCGGATTTCTTCTTGCCAAAGCCCCGGAAGTTGCAGAACCGGCACCTACGGAAGCCGCTGGTGGTCCAGGTCAGGAACACTGGTCAGGTTTGCATAGCTGGGCTCCCCCTGGCCAAGCTGCCCGACACACTGGTTTTCTCCCGTGTCTTGAGTGTTCAACTGAAATGGAGAATCCCTGCCACTTTCTCCCTTCTTAAGAATAGGGTAAATAAAGTAATAACAGTGACCCTTACTGTACCTGAAAATGAAGATCATCTTACCCTGGCCTCTTTGCTCAGTGGTTAGTGTTGGCCCTCAATCTGAAGGGTCACGGGTTCAATTCCAGTCAAGGGTACAAACCTCGTTTGCAGGGTAAATCCCCGACTCTGGTCAGGGTGCATGTAGGAGGCAACCAATAGATGTGTCTCCTTCACATTTATGTTTCTCTCTGTCTCTCCCTCACCCTTCCAGTCTCTCTTAAAAAAAAAAAATAATCAATGTAAAAATATCCTCAGGTGGAGGATTAATTAAACAAAACAAAACAAAAATGATAATCTTTATATAACGAAAACCACTTGCAAAAAAGACAGAAAGTTATGGGACTCGAGTCCTAAGAATGTTTTGGATTGGGATATATTTGAGGATGCTCAGAACATCTCTTTGTAAATATGTAGTCAGTGGAAGCAGTGGGTAAGGTATATGGATAGGCCATAATGATAAACCCTGGTGGACCTGTAGGTGACATGCAGACCAGAGAGGGAGATACAGCAATGAGACACACGTGAGAAAAAGGGCAGTTTATTTGGAAGTAAAAGGATAAAAGAGGTGAAGTGGAAATTCTGGTATGACTTTGGGCTTAGAAAGTTATTAATATGCATTGTTTTTGGATTAATGCATAGGTCTCTTTTGTTAGACCCTTAGAAATCTTTTGAGATTAATTTATATAGAAATGAGAGATTGCATGATGGTCCTAGGAAGGAAGATATATTCTAAAGCCCAAGTGGGTTGTGTTTGTGTGTGTGTGTGTGTGTGTGTGTGTAGACTACAAGTAGACTCTTGAACAGTGCAGGGGTAAGGGGTGCTAACCTCCTGCACAGTCAAAAATCTGTGTATAACTTTTGACTCCTTCAAAAACTTAAGTTGTCCCGCAGTATCTGCAGGGGATGGATTCCAGGGTGCCCAATGGGCACCAAAATCTGTGGATACTCAAGTCCCCTATATAAAATGGTGTCAATCAATGTATATAGTCGGCCCTTTACATCCGTGGACTCCCAACAGTGAATTGAAAACAGTACAGGTAGTTACTGAAAAAAATACATGTATAAGTGGACCCACACAGTTCAAACCTGTGTTTTAGGGCCAACTGTAATTCAGTGTTAATGCATTTGATTTTAGTATATTTGATTATTTTAACAGCTTTATCCTATATAATAACAGGCTAATATGCAAATCGACCCAACGGCTGAATGACCAGTCACTGTGATGTGCACTGACCACCAGGGGGCAGTCGCTCAACACCGGAGCTGCCCCCTGGTGGTCAGTGTGCTCCCACAGGGGCAGTGCTGCTCAGCTAGAAGCTGCAGCGGCAGTGGTGGGAGCCTCTCCTGCTTCTGCGGCAGCGCTAAGGATATCCGACTGCCCACTTAAGCCCACTCCCCTAGGAGCGGGCCTAAGCAGTCAGTCGGACATCCCCCAAGGGCTCCCGGACTGTGAGAGGGCACAGGCCAGGCTGAGGGTTGCCCCCCCCACCCCCAGTGCACGATTTTCGTGCACTGGGCCTCTAGTTGATATATAATTCATGTAAAGTTACCCATTTAAAGTATACGGTTTTTTGGCATATTCACGGGGTTGTGCATCACCACTATCTAATACCAGAACATTTTCATCACCTCAAACAGAAACCCTGCACACATTACCTGCATTGCCCCCTCTGTCAGTCGCTAGCAACCACAAATCTACTTTTAGTCTCTGTCGATTTGCGTGTTCTGGGCATTGATATAAATGGAATCACACACAGTATGTTGTCTTTCCATTTATTGTTTTCATTAAACATTTAATTGGCACACAGCCAGTCATTTATTTCCCTAGTGCCCACAGCTGCTTTCATACCACCAGGGTGAAGATGAGTAGCTGTAACAGAACATAGGGCCCCAAAGCCTAAATGTTCCTCACCTAGTTAGTCCTCTCAGAAAGTGCATGTGGAGCAGAGCCGGCACATCTCCAGCTCCTCACCTAGTTAACAGGTCACCTGCCTGTTGGATGCAGCAGCAGCATCCAAGCGGACCTAATGGCCCAGTCAAGGTTGCAGCCCAGTAACACCTCCTCTACTCCTTGCCAACACTTTGGGGGCGCCTCTGAGGGGCACGGAGATAGATGTCCCTTGTGCTTTAGTGGAGATGCAGCTGTGCCCCAGAGCCAGAGGTCCTCAGACACTTTTAGGTTGACAGATACTTTCTGTTAATGTTTCAACTTCAGTGAATAACAGTTTGAGCAATTAATATAATTTATTATTTTTTAAAAATTTTTTATTTGATTTTTAGGGAGGAAGCCGGGTGGGGGAGAGAAAGAGAGAAACAACAATGTGTTGTTCCACTTAAATTGGTTGATTCTTGTATGTGCCCTGACTGGGGATCAAGTCCTCAGTCTTGGCGTATTGGGATGGTGCTCTAACTGAGCTACCTGGCCAGGGCTAATATAATTTCTTTAAATGGTGTTCTTCACATTAGAACTTAATTATTCACACGTAGGAGTCCTGGGCAGATAGGGAGGGGTGGGCACTGGGACTGTGAGATGGGGTGGAAGGCCTCAGGCCTTTAGCCTGTCTGTGTTACAGGCAGCAACTTTATGTTTACACCCCAAATTTGAGGAGGCCCAGAATATGAGTCTTTTTTAATAGTCCACACAGAGTGGTTATAAACACACATATATATATGACTAGTTGCATTCCATCCAAATCCGTAAGAATATTCTGAATTAACAGTGGATGGTTCTGACATTCCTCCAGTTTCCCTGCAGGAAGGTTTGATCCCTCGGCATTTTTTTCAGAGAGGACCCGATGTTCAGAGTTCTCTGGGTCTACAGGACATAGCCATCCTCAGACTGTCCCAGGCGCTCTGTGTTAATAGCCCTAGAACCCAGAACCATCTGCTTACAATCTCAGTTCACTGTTGTCTGGAATATCCCCTTACAAGTCTTTGCTGGTTTCCTGAGTGATGTTTATTACCTGATTGTCAGTTTTCCCTCCACAGAGAACCCTGCTTCCTAGACCTTCTGAAAACCAGTCCCACAACGTCTGCTCCTTCTCTATCATGTCAAATTCCTCCATAACCGGTAAGCACTGGGTCTCCTGGGGTTGGCTCTTCACTCCTTACTTTCCTGTGGCCCCGTCTTTGGGGATGACAGACATTCGCTTTTATGGCTGTTGGAGTGACATTTGCAGCATTCCTTTGTCCATTCTGTCAGCAGAAACTGAGTGTGCCCTGAGCCAGGCAGGCATGGCCCTCTGACAGGTGGTCCGCAGGCAGCTTCCTTCAGAGGTGGGCTCAGGTAGCCCTGTTAGGGATGCTTCGCTTAGTTCAGTCTGCCCTCTCTGTATAATGTCTTGTCAGGTGTTTTTTTGTTTTGAGCTTGTTTGTTTGGTTTTTGTGTGTGTTTGTCGCGGGGGGGCGGGGGTTGTCAGGCATTTTAGGGAAAAAATGTACAACTCAGGCCTTCATGGGTAGATCTCTAAGGTTTTCTTACTTCAGTGAGAATTATTCAGTGAAACACATAACTCTGTGATTTAGCTTTTAAATCAGCCTTGATTTTCACATTTCAGACTGACTTACTGCTGGACCCAGAGAGCTATTAATTGCTTTTTCTTGTGCCTTCTTTTCATCTACAGAAAACCTAGTAGGAAAGAGCCCAATTGCAGAGGCAGAATCTTAATCCAAGATTTGATGCTCTCATTGCTTCAAAGGAGCTTGTAGCTTCGCTTGGGTGTGCATCACCCTGAAAGGGCCATTCCCAGGGGAATGACAGTGCTGACAGCACCCTCTTCAGCAGCCCCCACGGGCCACAGTGGTGCTGTTACCACGGGTGCCAGAGCTTTCTCCCCATTGGGGGCCCGTTTGACCTCTGACTTCCCCAAGTTAGCACAGTTTTGGAATGTTCAGTGGTGTCCCCTTGGCTCAGCTTCCATGGTCCCAACTGGCCGTGAAGCCGATCCTTTGTAGTACCTGCCATGCAGTCAGAGAGCACTGGGGCAAGTGGGCTTGATGCGGCTGCTTCTGTTTTTGTCCTCACAGGTAGAGGCTCATTCCGGCCCATCCAGTCTTCCCTCACCAAAGCGGCTCTGTCTCGGCCGATCATGCCCAAGGTCCTTCCGCCCCAGGCCCCGGGCCACCTGGCCAGTAAGTTTCTGTGACCGGCATGGTGACAGACACCACGTGAGGCTTGTGAATGATGTTTCTGTTTTCTTCTTCCCCAAAACCATGTCTCATTATTCTCCAGAGAGAACAGGAAATCTGTTTCCCTTGCCTTGAAATGAGGCGTGAGGGAGAGGCTATTCCTGTGAGCACTGCGGAGTATGTTTGGGGGTGTCAGTAGAGCTCCCATTGGCAATGTCTTTTCTGTTGTCAGGTGCTGTCGACTTAGCAGCTACAAGTGCCGGCATCATCCCCGGGAGCCCCCTCCCTGTCTTGGATGCTGAGGGTTTGTCTGGCATCTCTCCACTGTCTTCAGATGAGGCAACAGCTACTCTTTCGGGTCAGGACTCCACTGGCACCCTCCAGAATGGCGACCCCATCCCCACCGTGGGGGTGAGTGTTTAGAAGGGCTTCTCCGAGTTACCACCAGCTTTCAGGATGGGTCGGTCACTCTCCAGAGGGATGGGAGCCGAGATAATGGGGCTGATGTCATGCTGGACTCTCATTCTGCCTCAGGAGTGGGATGGGCCTGATGACCAGAGGGGAGTCACAGAACAGGGAGGCTGGGGCATGAGTGAGCTCTGCGTGGCTCAGGGGGGGACCATGGAAGGAGACAGAGTGGGGACAGGTTTGCTGGGTGACACTGGAGAATCCAGAACTGAGGTAAGCAAGATCTGTATGTCAGCAGACTTCTCAGATGTCAGCTTGGTCTGAGAAGGAACTTTAACCAAGTGGACCAACAGTGGGCCTAGTGATCCCTGACTGCCACTCCTCTCCGGTTCTCTCAGTGCTCTGGTTTCACGGCCAGCCCAGCCTGAGGACTATGAGGTTTTGAATTGATAATCTTAAGTGCAGTGACTTCCTGGCCCACCTTCTGGAAGCAGTGAGCTTGCTTGTCTTCACAGGAAGAGATTTCCAACCTGGACCTCAATGGGTTCCTGTAATGTTGGCTGTTAGGAAGCTGGGGAGAGGAACAGCTCTTGTCTCAGGAGCTTAATAGCCATTGGGCAGAGTTCTGGCTTTAGGCATTCATGGTGTACTTTTCTTGTAGGGTACAAGCGATCCATTCATCAGCATCCCCTCGAGGCCTGAGCAGGAGCCAGTGACGGAAGGTTTCCAGGTAGAGTGTGCTGTTGGCTGCTGAGCAAAATAGCTGCCCCAGAGCCCCCCTCCAGTGCCGAGTCCCCTTGCTCATGGTCCTGCCAGCGGACCTGGCCTCCCTGCTGTGAGTTGCCAGGATGTGACAAGGACACTCGGACATCCAGTAGTTTTATCCTCCCCTTGCCTAGATAAAAGGAGCTGCTTCTTCCATCTCAGGTTTCTTCTTCCCTTCCACGTGGCTGGCTGATTCAGACACAGTTCTGAAAGATCAGTTTCTTGGGCTAAGGGGGGGAGATCATCAACTGGCAGCACTTGTTGGCACCTACCTTCTGCCTGGGTGTTACCAGCTGTCTTGCTGGCAGGGAAAGCAGGTCCAGATGTCCAGGGCACCGTGGCCAAGGCCCCCCTGGCCTGGCCTTCCAACTCTGCATCCCCAGGTAGTTTCTGGAGAAGTTAATGTGTTTCATACTAGAATGGAAGAGGTGTCTGCTATGGTCACCGCCTCTCTGTTGACTTGGTCATCGCTTGGTTACCGTCTTTTGGGGTTGAGGTTGATTTTTGTTCCTTATTAGGGGATTGGTTGATCCATTGTATCTGAACAATTCCCATCTCCCACCAGGGTTCACCTGTCCTCTCCTTAACTGAGCTATCCAAGGCTCCTCTGCACAATGGGCTTTCCACCCCACTGCCCTTGGCGGAGGGCTCCAGCACTCGGCTCTCTCCACCTAACGTTTCTGCTCTGCTGGACATCTCGCTCCCCGGGCCACCTGAGGACGTGCTCTCGCAGGGAGAGCCTGCCACTCAGATCAGCGACTCCATCATTGAAATCGCCATCAGCTCTGGCCAGTACGGTAAGGAACAGGCTGCCCCTGCACACCCTTCTTGGAATCAATTCCCCATTAGGACGGGGGATCCAGGCTTGCCCTTGACCTCCCATCTGAGCATTTGCCAAACCTGCTGGGTATGTTCCCATTCCACTCCCACTTTTGCACCTGCCACCTATATGGCCTTGCCCAGCAGAGGCAGAGGCAGCACCAGTGAACAAGGTACAGATAGGACCTACAGCTGTGTATGGTCTGGTGGGACTGCTCCTGGCCTTGAGACCAACAGGATTGGATGGGCCAGTGTCCTAGTTGGTCATGAATCTAGGTGAATGCCTTTGGGTTTTGCAAGTTCCAGGAGGGAATTGGACTGGTATCCTGTAGCGGTGGTGTGGTTGGCACTTGTTGGTATGATTCAGGCCATGGATTCAGATTAAGCTGACTTCACAGGCTAGTAGTGAGTGGCTGTGGGCAGGTCACCGGCTCCTTTGTGAACTGGGAATAGCATGTAATTCACAGGGCTATTGTAAGCGACCATGAGAAGATTTAGGTGAAGCTCTCGGCATAGCGCCTGGCTCATCAGTGATAGCTGTGGCCATTGTCGTCCCCTAAGATAGGTATGTGTTCCTGCTGTAGGGGATCCCCTCCACAGACCAGTGTTGTTCATCATCTGTGGGGATCCAAGCAGAGTCCCTGACCTCCAGAGTCTAGTGGCACACAGCCGTGCTGCTCGCTGCCTTCGTGGCAGGTTGGAGAAGCAGAGTGTTGTTCACCCAACGTGGCGTCTCTGACCCAGAATTTTGGTTGACAGGTGAAGGAGTCCCTCTTTCTCCAGCAAAACTAAATGGCAGTGACAGTTCCAAGAGTCTTCCTTCCCCATCCAGCAGCCCCCAGCCAGACTGGATTGCCTCCCCCACCCATGACCCCCAGTGGTGCCCCAGCGACCCCACGGACTCGTCCCTCGGCAGCTTGTTTGGTGAGTGTCTGTGGGGGGTGCCCAGGTCTCTGTCCTGGACCAGCAGGGACGAGCAGGGCTCCACGTGGTGAACTTGGTGGGGGACTAGAGCCTAGATTCTCCTTGCCATCTGGCAGAACCCCCACCAGGACTGTTTGCTTGTTTTCCAGGGTTCATTTTTTCTGCACCACTTACATTTGGGAGAACGTCCAGATCTCCAGTGTGCAGTTCACTGAGCTTTGGCAAACGTGACATCCTTGTAACCCGCAGCCCAGTTGCAATGTAGCCCCCGTCTATCTCCTCACACAGTCCCCTGTGCTCTTCTCTCGTCCGGCCAGCTGTCCTGGCCCCTCCCCTACTAGGGCCTTCTGCTCTTGCCACCAACGGCAGGGTAGAAGACATTGGCTTCCCTCTTTCTGTTCTCAGTAAAATATTCTGATGTGGACAGGCCAGCTGTCTTGCGACATGTTGACCAGTTTGGCACGTTCACAGGATGTGTTCATCCTCACTGGGCACCAGTTGTTGTGTGATGGGAAGGGCATGTTAGGGAAAGACACAATGCTCTCAATGTCCTCTGTAAGAGGGGCTCCGGGACATGTCTGGGATTCATGCGCTTTGCATTTTTAGAGCCAGTACGTGCACATGGCCATCAGACTGCAGCCCCGCAGGGGGTTGTGCTGTACACATGTTGAACCGGGTCAGCACCTTGTGTGGACGCCACACCTGATGGCCCAGAATGTGGGCTCTGGTCTGGGTGATACAGGGACCCAGCACCCGATGAGTGTTTCCTGTTATAAAAGGCCCATAGAACAGTACAGATCTCTGCAAAGTCAAATACAAATCATGAAAAATGGGAAACCACATTACCTGGAGGTGGGAGTGGTGACTGGATAGCAGAGCACTGAGAGGCCCCTATAATATGAGGCCTACTTATATGTGCTTCTGAGGACCCTCCAAGGCTCCTCATTTGAGAAAAGCCAGGTTGGCTCCAGCTCCACACCAAGCACTGTGTGCAAGCGTGCAGATAAATGCCTGCATGGGCCTGGCGAGGCCACCTCCAGCCCTCGGGATCCTTCCCTTGACCCGGAGCTGACCAAGCTATCTCAGGGCTTGATCCTCCTTTTCTTGGCAGCGAGCTTCATCTCGGAGAAAGGCCGAAAGATGCTGCCGACTCCAGTGGGGACCCACAGTGGCACCTCCCTGCTGGGCCCCAGCCTGCTAGATGGAAATTCGAGAGACTCGTTTGTGTCCAGATCCCTGGCCGATGTGGCAGAGGTAAGTACACAATCTTATGCCTGGACTTGACCACCAGCCCTTATTGCAGAGGTGACCAAGTCCCTCAAGCAGACCTGTTTGGTTATTAAGAATTTTTCATCAAGATGTTAAAACCAGGAGCCAGCACATGCACATCCAGGTTTCTGGCTTCTGAGAAAGGAAATTCTAGTGGCAAACAACAAAGTAATAGCTGAGCTCTGAAGGCATCAAAACCTGGAAAATTCGGGGTTAACTGGGGGTTCTGCAGGCGACCAAAGCAGGGATTGGATCTCATTGTGGCCTACACCAGCCGCTTGATCTCAGGCAGGTAATGCTGCCTCTGTGCGGTGCTGATGCCATTGGTAGAAGAGTAAAGAGCACCTGTAGGTGGCTTTGTCATCACTGCTGGTACCTGACAGGAGAGGGCCTTCAAACAGCCCCTCCCTGTGTCGTTACATGTCACTGCCTCCCAAGCAGGAGAATGGGTCCTGCAGGAAGGGCACAGATACTCCCTCAGGCTCCTCCCATGGTGAGGGTGATGATAACAAAAGTCACATTATGGCAGGCCCTCAATGTGCAGGCAAGGCTCAGTTTGTGACCTTCATCTTTGGACCGGCATGCAGTGTCCCTCTTTCTTAGGCCAGGCTGTCTGCTCATGTAGCCACCCAGGCTCCATCCAACATGGTATGAGTGTTGTTTGAGCAAGAAAGCCTTGCAAGGTTGTGCACTGATTGAAGGAGTAGAGACAGGTACATTTAATTATAAGGCAAGGTATGAAGTAACAGGTGCTGAAAGAAAAATTAGACAGAGGATATGCTTAAAATGAAAAGATTCCACATGTAGAATGTCACATGGGCTTGGTCCTGTTATTAAAGTACTGGAGCAACATTTCCAAATCCTGGCTTCCTGAGATGCCGAGCTGTTGGTAGGTGTCCCTCAAGGGTTTTATAGTAAGACTAGTGGCCCAGTGCACAGATTCGTGCACATTGAAAGGAAATCAATTAGAAGGTGGCTGACGGGGCAGGACTGGGCGAGATGGGCTGGACATGCCCTGGAGCCAACCTCCTGTGGTCCCTCCCTGACCACCTGCACCTGGGGTGGCACTGTGGCTCGAAGGGCATCTGCGGAGTGAGTGGGGTCCCTCCGACAGGTGGGGCCCCTCAGCCTGGCCTACGGGGATCAGGCTGAAACCGGCTCTCTGACATCCCCCCAGGGGTCCCGGAGTGCGAGAGGGCACTCTGCAAAGTTGCTGTCGTACAGGGTGTGGAATGCAAATGGAAGTGTCCAGTAAACCAGATTTGGGGCCAGTAGTGCCCCAGCAACAACATAACCCATGGCCAAAGGTGGAATCACACGGCCCCTCGAGGAATCGGGCTCCCTCCTCTCTGGTTTTGGGGTGCATCACCTGTGAACTGCCACTGCCAAGTCACTGCAGCTTGGCAGCTCCTGCATTGAGCATCTGCCCTCTGGTGGTCAGTGCGCATCATAGCGACCGGTTGGACACTTAGCATATTAGCCTTTTATATATATAGATTCTTAAGGGGAACCCTGGATCAGACAAGGCTAACACAGTGGTGTCCCATTGCCTCCTCAGCTCTCGGTATCCTGATGTGAGTCTTAAGATCTGAGGAGCTTGTGGGAAGGCTTTTTGGAGGATTCTAAGCCAGCTCCTAACATGAATGGAAATTTCACCCAAATACAAACTAAACAGAGCAATATAGTACATTTCCTCCCCCTCGATGAGCATTTCTGTGGCCATAGAACCTTTATTTAGAGAAGATCTTGTGACTGTAATGTCCCATAAGAGGCTGGTCTCTTTCCTTTCCTGTGTCTATGTGGGCATTGTTTATAAGCTCCTGTGGAAGTGGCCACTGCACAAACATCCCAAGATGAATAAAACTAAAAAGAAAAATAAGACCGTACCCTTTTATGTAATGATGTTTACTTTGAATTTATATTAGCTCACACAAACACTCCAGGGCCAGTGAACCAGAACCTGCATTTCTAACAAGATCTCTGGGTGGCCTGTTGCACACAAAGGTGAGCAGCACAGAACAAAGACAGGTGCTATTCATGAATTACTAAATCCATAGCTGGTAACATATTTACCTCCAGAAATAGCCATTGTTTAACAAAAAGATCTGACCACGAACTCTCCAACTCAAAAAACATGAGTGTGTTTTTTAAATAGTCCTTATCATCTAGAAGTGCATTCTGAGATGTGTGGCTGAAATGATCTGATGTTGGGATTTGAACAAAAGTGATGGGAGCAAAGAGTGGGTGGGAGAGGTGGGCCTAGATTGGCCACAGATTGATGAAGCTGGTGATGGATATGTGGGGGAAACAGTCACTATTCTACTCTTTTCCTTCTTTTTTAAATCCTTGCCCGAGGTTATTTTTCCCCAGACAAGCAGAAGGGAGGGAGGTGGGGCGGGGGGCGGCGGGGAATGACGTGAGAGAGATACATCAAGTAGTTGCCTCCCGCATGTACCCCAACTGGGGCGGGGTATAGAACCCACAACCGAGGTGCGTGCCCTTGACAGGGAATCGAACCCAAGACCCTTTGGTCCACAGGCCAACACTCCAACCTCTGAGCCAAACCGGCCAGGGCTTGCTCTACTTTTTGAAAACAAATTTGTTTGTTTTCTATTTCTCATAATAGATTTAAAATTCGGTTCAGGCCATAGCTCTACTCAGAATTTTCCAAGGCTTTTTATTTCATTATATCATGCAATTTATTCATGATGTGCCAGGCACTGCTACAGGCACTGAGTGAATAAAACAAAGGCCCTGTCCTCATGAGGCTTTCACTCCAGCCAAGGAGGAAGACAGTAAATCCTGAAGACTGTGTGGCAGAATGTTCCATGTTTTTGTCCACAGAATGAAATCCCAATAGCTAAGGCCCTGCTGTACACACTTAAGTCTCTTCTCTTATTCAACTGTTGTCCTTACTCACTGTCACACCCACTGGCTTTCTTGTTTCTGGAAGAGCCGAAGCCTGTTCCCACCTCAGGGCCTTTGCACTTGGTGTTTCTTCTCACAGGAATGTGCTTCCTTTCCCCCAGGGCAGACTGTGTCCCCTTTCTCCACTTACGTCTCCTACAGGCCACCCCCCAGTTTCTGCTTTCCACTCTGTGCGTTTGCCTGTTTGACTGTCTTCCCTGACAAATCTCATACAAAGGGAAGCCCTGCTCTGATCCCAGCAACCAGCTGGGCCAGGCTCACAGTGAGCTCTCCTGCACACTTGTCAAAACAGTGAGAGTTCAAAACGATGGGCGATTCTGAGATTCTTCCCAGAGAACTAGGCCACCGTTACATGGCAAGTCGATGGGAGATTCCAATCTTCACCGTAGAGACCCAAGTTCACCTTCTACTGGAAGTCCTGGTGGTAGCGAGTCTCCTCGTCTAGGTGGCAGGCTACCACCAGCTGATGTGGTCTTGCCTTGTGTCCTCTGCCCACAGGTCGTGGATTCCCAGCTGGTGTGCATGATGAATGAAAACAGCGTTGATTATATATCTCGATTCAACGACTTGGCCCAGGAGCTGTCCATCGCCGAGCCCAGCCGCCGAGAGGTTCTGTTTGATGGCAGTGGAAGTGGCCCCCCTGTCAGTGACCTGTCCCAGTGAACATACAGCGTACTCGTGGTGGGGGCATCCTGGAGGCTTCAGAGGAGGGCTTACAGGACTGGTGGTCCAGTCCTCAACTGTGGTAGGTGTAGAGAAAACACAGCTCAAGCCCAGGACCCCCAGAAGATGGTTAGAATAGAGACACCTCTGCACCCCAGAATACGCAAAATGCTGGAAGCTGTATCCCAACGGGAGAGGGCCGTAGTGGCCTGAGAGATGAGGATGAGTCCTGGAATGTCATACATCACTGTGGCATTGGAGCCATTCTTTGCCAGTCGTGGGATCTCATATTGGGGTCTGTGTAATGACCACATATCTGCCTTGGTGGTTGTGTTGGACAGTTCAGTGGGTTTTCTTTCTGAAAGAAAGGAGTGGGTGTGTGCCCAGCGTAGTCGTGCCCTGGGGAGTTGTAATCTCCCTGCTCTCTATAGGGAGGCTCCAGGTCAAGGCTGCATTCTTTCTGCAAAACCTGTACCACACTTTGATTGCTTCTCTGCAGCGTGATGATGGAAGGGGGTGAAGGAGGTGACAGGGGACAGCAGGGCTTGGCCTGGGCTTGGCCTGGTGGTATCTGTACCCTAAGACAGCTTCATGGGGACACTTCAGGGGACACTGATCACAGGACAGCAGAAGGGTCCCAGGGCAGCGTAACTGGAGCCATCACCCCAGAAATACTGATCCTTGCCTAGTGCTTCCCTATCTAGATGTGTTTTCTGAACAGGACGGGGAAAGAATCATGTCTTGTGCAGGTTATATGGACTTTCAGAAAAGAATCCTGCTAAGCTGCTTGGAGAATGTTTTTCTTTTGTTTTAAGAATTAGACAATGAGGAGGTAAACCAGTTTAGTTGGTTTCCTTCTTGCATCCATCTAAAGTTTCTTCTAGGTGATCTATAATGTTACTTCTATTGGGACGATCCTAAGCACTTGTTTAACCACAGATAAGACTTTCCTGATGAGTCCTTGAACTTCTGATGTGTTACTGTTTAGCATCTGAGACAAATGTACTGTTCAGGGGAATTTCTTTTTTTCGGTCTTCTCTTCCTTTCGTTGGCCTAAGAGCAAAGCACACTGTGATTTGCAGGTTTAATCCCCCATGTCTTCTTTTGCCCAGTGGTCTCTTATTTTGCTCCTTCCTGTTCAGGGAATGCAGACAAGGATCATACATCCTGATGCAGTTAGAGCACTACCACATCGCTGTATTGTATTCCGTGAGCCTCCTTGGGTGACCAATTACCATTGCAAGTAGTCCAGTTTCCAGTTCTCCCCCGGAATAGAGCTAACAAGGCTCCTGTGTTTGCTCAGCCTTGGGAAACGCAACATTTAATTCACCCTTTAGCCACATTACGTGTGGCCAGAAGCCAATGCTCTTGTGTTGGACTAGTAATACCTGAGCCACCATCCCACCTGCTGCTTCACCCTCCCCCGACAGCCAGGATCATCCACCTGAACCAATCTCCGTCTCTGTTGCTCGCCTTTCCTCTTCCCTTGCCTGGCGGAGAAGGCAGTTCTTGAGGCCAGCCCTGGTCCTCTACAGAGGCTTCTCCACAATGAGAGGTCAGCCTGTGTGGAAAGGAGAAGAAAGGTCTTGTGTGTGTGCAAGGAGAGTGGACACTCTTGATCCCATTGTCTCACCAGCTGTTTGCAGCCCTTTTAGGCTGCAGGCAGGGTCATTCGCTCCCAGCCATGGAGGAAACAGGGCATTTGGCTTCTAGGCTATAGCTTCTTTTCTTTGTTTCAATTGTTTCTCGAGCTTTTGCCTCTCATGTGGCTTCCTTCTTTCAGATCTGGTTCTAGGCACCAACATCACTAAGAAAAAGCCTTTTGGGCTCTTAGGAAAAGTCTCAAAGCTCTGGAGATATGAAAGAAAGGAACATGCTAACACTTTATTAAGAGATATCGACAACATTGGACCAGAGTATTTTTAAGCTACTTGTGTTTTGTGATCAATATATCAGCTTTCTGAAATTAGCACCTTATATTGAGCTGAACAAGATCAGGATCGATCTCTCTCTCACTCTCTGACACTCACTCTCGGGGCATCTGAGTGTGTTAGGTCTGCAGTAGGATAATAGACCAGGCCAGGTTTAGGCCATGACTAGCTTCCTCACACTCCTCCACTGTCTGGGACCAGGACCGATCAAGTAACATCAGAGCTGCATGTGATGCCAATGGCAGTGTACTGTGCCAGAGACAGTAGGGCTCCTGAGCTGCTTGTTCATCAGGGTCACCTCAAGGCAGTCTAGTTGGTAGGCTGGCACCTGTCACCCAGTGACACCTAAAAGGAGAAAATTTCTTAGACTCAGATCAGCTTTTGTAGCTATTTAGCTGCACCCCCTGCCTGGGTTTCTGGCATAGAATCTGTGTGGGTGTAGCTGGCTGGCCAGTATCATTCAGTGGGGAAGTGGGCCAGGGAGGAGAGTAGACCGACTCTTCTCACCTCTAATAAAACTCACAAGATTCCAGAGAATTCTGCTGCTTCCCTAGCAACCAGAGAAGTGTGTATGTGACAAGCCAGTTCTCCAGGCATAACCCAGGTGTGAGACTCAAAGCTTTCCTATTGACTTAAATTTGGAAACGGCAAGGTAAGGGGTGGTGGGCATGTATGTTTGGATGGGAAAGAAAAGCTCCACTGACCTGTAGGAGATGTTTTTTTAAGTGGAATCCTTTTCAACTCAAAACAGATATAAAAAGCAAGGTGAAGAACACACACACACAAAATAAGTAATTGTTAAAGGCTGGGATTTTCAAAAGACCCAAGCCTCCCACCTCCTGCATCTTTCTCTGTCTCTCCAGTGGCAGGCGTCATAGTCTCAGTATGCACCTGTGGCTTCCTTGAGCATGTTATAATTAAGAACAGGTCAGTTTCTGAGACCTATTTCCGAGGTCACTCTAATGTCTGGCATCTTTTTGCTGATTCATCTTTTGTAAAGAGTGAGATTGTCTCTGGTCTTAAGGGAGTTGGTGGTGTGGCCTTAACTCTTATTGTGACTATCCAGTGGTGAGCATTTTCTTCTTTAGAAAATGCAGAGGCAGATCGAAGTTTATGGTTCCACATGAGGTTTAGGATGATATTTTTTTATTTCTCTGTATCTTCTAGGTGTAGAGCACTTGCTCTGGGAGTGGGGATAATTGGAAACATTTCGTAAGTTGATCTGCTTGCTTCCCTACATCTCTGGGTCCTCAGCCTGAGTCCCATTTTTATCATTCTGTGTCACTACTGATGGGTTTCCTTTTCAGTGTAATAGCATTTTTACCATCCAGTCCAAACCTGTGCAGAGAAATATGATGGAACAGAAGCACTGGAAACTAGTGGACGAGAACAGCAGCTGCTGTGGGTTTTTGTTGTTTAAAACTTTGAGACCTATCAAATGCATTCGTGAGGAAATAGGGCACTTTGTCTTAAGGGGGGAAAAAGAAAGAAACCACAGCAAACCTTTCCTGACTATCAAAGCTCTCTCCTAATCCCACAGTAATGTGTAAGTCATGTTAAGTAAGTTCAGTCTTGGAAGCACTACAGCAACCTGTACCCTTCATTCTGTAACAGGATAACTGGCTCCAGAGCTTCTGGCCCAGGCAGCAGAACTTACTGCTGTTTCTTTTAATAATCGTTAAGCCATATCATCTAAGGTTTTCGGCTTGTTTGAGATGTGAATTTGTTTAATAGATAATAAATATACATATACAGTGTATGTATAAAGCGGAATGCCTGTCCTTCCTGATTACTTTTTGTACCATATTGTAAATTACATTATTTATTCTTTACCAATTTTGGGAATAAAAGGTGTTTTGGTTATTTAATATAATAAACAAAAGCTGTTAAACTTCTTATGTTTAAATTTCCAGTTTAACTTGTAAATCTGTTTTTATTATTGTGCATAAATACATACTAATACTTGATCTAATAATTATTGTTTCTGCCTTTTTTTTTTTTAAGTATGCACTTTAAAAACAGTTCAGGTTGGTTGCACATTGTCCTGTGCACAGAAAGGCTGCAGGTTCAATTCCTGTATCCCACCTCTCCCTTAGGGCAACTGATCAATGTTTCTCTCTCATGTTGATGTCTCTCTCTCTCTCTCTCTAAGCATGTCCACTGGTGAGGATTTAAAAAAAAAAAAAAAAAAAGCTCACCCTATCTGGTTTGGCTCAGTGGATAGAAATTCCAGTCAAGATCACATACCTACCTTGCAGGCTCAAACCCCTGCCCTGGTCGGGCACGTGTGGGAGGCAACCAATCTATGTCTCTCACATCCAAATCTCAGTCTCTCCCCTCCCTTCCACTCTCTAAAAATCAATGGGAAAATATCCTTGGGTGAAGATGAACAACAAAAAAGCTCAAGTGCTTTTCATTTGGTGATATGTCAGAATAGATGGGCTGAGGCAGTGTAATTTAGCAACAGAACACTCCCAACTGTGTTTTGTTTTTTGAGTCACAAATAGGGAACTGGCGCACTGAGTATGTCTTCCTGAGGGCCCTTCTACCCCCTAGGACTGATCAGGACAGGAACTGCTGAATCCCTGAACACAGAATTCGCATTAGCGCCCTTTTGCCAACTAGCGGATGCCTTGGACCGGTTTGCAAAATCCGTAAGCAGCGGGTCAGAGGCCTTGGGGCAGCGGTTGCCGCCTAAGGAAAGTCTAGACTTTACCCTGTTCCCCCCACCCCGGCTGGTCCATCCCTCCACTGTCGGTCGGGTCGCTCCGGCTCCCGCCCAGGAAGAGGTTCCCGTGAGGAGGAGGAGGGGCATCTGGCCTGGCCGCTAGGGGCTCGGACCTACGTCCTGACCCCGCCCACCTCAGGGGCAGCCTGCCTTCTGCCGGCCTGTGGCCCAATGCCGACACCCGACGCCGTCAGCGGCACCTGCTCTCACCAATCGGCTGCGAGCACGGCCCTCCACACACCCTCGCGTCTTGGAGCGGGGGCGGGGCCACGCGCCGCGATAGGGTGTGGCGGCATGACTGGCATCGGCGTCGTCCTTTAAGCGCGGGCGGGTGAACCTCTGGCTGCGCGTTGCCGGGCGGGAACCGCGGCGCGGCAGACGACCAGGCACGGAGCAGCGGGCGACATGTTCCACGTTCCGGAGAGCGAGGGCGGCCGAGCCAGTTCCAGGTGCGGCGCGGGCGCGGGTGTGGGTGAGGGCGAGGTCGGGGGAGCGGTGCGGCCGGCGGGGGAAGGCCTGCGGGTGATCTCACAAAACCACGGCCTCCGCTTCCGCGTCGGAGAGATGGGCGCGCACGCGGCTGTGCTCCGGGGTCCGCCAGCGTCCGGGCTGAGGGCCGGAGGTGCGCCTTTGCACATTTTTTGTCTATAGCGCACCGAAAAGATACCGGCAGATGGTCTGCTGCTTCGGGGGGCAGTTCCGTGCGCCCGGACCAGGCGGGTGTGTGCCGGGCTGCGGGGCACCCTGCCGGTGCCTGGTGGCTGGTGGGCGGGCCTCGGGAAGGTCACCCTCCTGAAATCCTCCCCAAATAGCGCAGACCTGTGGGACCAGCTGGAGCCCACTCCTAACCCCGCAGCCCGGTAGCCGGGCGTACCCGTCCTTAATCCCGCAGCCGGGGAGCCAGGTGGAGCCCTCCCCTAATCCCGCAGCTCCGGGAGGTAGGCCCGCTACTGCCCTCCCTACTTTGTTGGTGAACCAAGCAGGACTACACGTAATAGAAACGGAGATTCCCATTGCAGGTCTCGGCTGGGCGGCCACGTTCAGGAATACACCGCAGCACGCGTTCTTTTTTAGAGATTTTTTTTAATTGATTTTTTAGAGAATTAGGGAGAGAGAGAGAGGAACATCCATGTGAGAGCGGAGTACTCCCCTCTACCCGGGATCAAGCCAGGAACCTGGGCCTGGACCCTGACCTTTGCATTGGACCTCGCCCAACCGAACCGCAGTGGCCAGGGCAGCACGCTTTCTTCTCAAGTTTAAAGTGCTCTGTGTATTGTGAGTCAGATGAGTTAGAGTTGTCAGAGCTGGCGAGGTGTGTCATGCCACCGGGGAGCCAGCTTGCACTGGGGAGTTTTGGGTCTTCAGGTGCCCAAGAGTTTTCTTTATTGTGAGCTCTTCAGTGGCCCAGCCTTCCCATCAGAGTAGAAGAGAATGTGTGTGTGAGCACCGTTAAGATAAATACCGTATAGACTAGATACTAAATAAAAGACTGTAAACTCGGGGGAGTTAGGTCAGTATTCAGTACACCTAACGAAATAAGTAGTCATTAATCCATGGCACAATGACTACTAGTCACTTGCATCTAATTCTGTACGGATAGGGGGCCAGAAGTTTCCCCTGGAGTGCGCAGGATGGATGAATCAAGTTTCTGCTGCCTGGTAACTGTTGTTCTGCCCCACCCACACCAGCTTCTTCCCAGCACTTTTCCAGTTGTGTTCATTAAGTACATTCCCTCTTGTTTACACTGCCTGGCACTGGATGCCCAGGAAATGTTGGTTAAGGAGAGAACGCCATGAGTCACTGAGAGAAGGCTGACTTCGTTCACTGCAGAGCTGACGCTCTAAGGTAGTACTCCACACTTCTTTGGGGGCCTCATTTTTGGAGAGGACTTTATGAAAAAAAGAGAAAAGTCTTCCTTTCAGGACATTGAAGAAGGAAAAGGAGTCGTAATTGGATGATTACATGTAATTGGAAGCTCTGCTTGGGATCCGTCAGAAGCTTTGCATTTGACCCCCAGGAATAGATTAACTGGGGCGTTGTAGGATTCACACTTTAATTGGCTCTGCCGGGTGGGAACCCAGTGGTGGTGTCGGATCGAGCACCCAGCCAGGTTTTCTTCTCTCAGACCTGTATCTCTGTATTCTTTATGAGGGATGATTTTGTGTTAAAGGGATTTTGAACTATGAAAGCATTTTACTTTAGCCATTATTCATCTAAGGTCTTTCCTTTATGCTATAAGGTGTATATTTGTAAGGAATTTAATCCAAGTCTGTTTCACTGATTTCTCCAACCCTGACCAATCCCCTAAAGCTTTCCTGACACAGGACAAGATCTTGGAAGGTCTCTGCTCATGCTATACATAGTCCCTGAGCTGTGTGTTTGCTCTTCTTGTCACATGTCCCTTAGTTCCTCTTGTATTTTGAGTATCTTTGTTGAAATATATTGAACGGATATTACAAAATGAAGAAGTAACCGGAAGGAAGCCCCGCCATGTGATTTCATCCCCAAAATGTCTTTGCGCACTAGTATTCCCACCCCCTCCCCAAAACTAGTGTCATAGTGATAACAGTGCAACTGATTGAGCCCTTGTGGGTTCTGTTCTTACTGAAATGTCTATTTTACTCTTGGCCCCATTTCTTTGAGACCCTGTTGGGGCAGCCTGGGCCGTGTGTGTATGACTGCCCCAGTATGGCTGTGAACCGTGCCTTTGTGATGGAGATAAAAAAAAAGCTGCCTCTTCTCAGGGAGCTTGGCTGATACGCACAGGAATCTCTGCGGTAGTATTATTGGCACCGTTAGCCTTTTCTTCACTTGTTTTCAAAGTAAAATAAAATTCACAAAGGTACAGAGAGTAATAGAATAATCACAAAGGTACAGAGAGTAATAGAATAAACACTATATTTCCACCACCCCCATTAACATTTCATCATTTCAAATAGAGCTATGGTTTGTCTCCTGTGCCCCAAAGGCTCTTTCCTCACAGATCGCAGACTCGGTTTGGGCCTCTCCACGGATGCCTTTGGAGTTCCGCTAGCATTCAGCGCTTCTATGGCATCGCTCACAGAACACTGGAACCACCTATCAGAGCTCTATTTTCCCAGCACACCTGAAGTTTCTCTAGGCCAAGGACTTGCCCTCATTCATCTTTCTATCCGCAGTGTCTGGCACAGGCTTGCCAGCGATAGGTGCTCAGGGGACATGAGTTGAACTGAATGAAGCAAGGGTGAGAGGCTGCGGAGACTTGGGAGACCCAAGAATGTAGAATGTGAGAGTCAAGAAAGCGTCCTGAGAGCTTTGAATCAAGATGAGTCTATCCAGAATCTGGTCTGACAATTTTCTGGGACCTTTAGGGTTTGAAAGAAGAGCCATGTTTCAAATAAGTTAGTAAAATGAGAATTTTAACTGATGCCAGCATGAGACGGTGTTAAATTCAAATCCGTTCTGAAGATTACAGGTCTCTATTCCCTTTTTCAAAGAGATGGCTGTGAAGACCCAAGCAGGTTGCACCTGCTGTAGCTAGCCAAGAAAAATATGAAGAATATCATTGTGATCTGGGCTCTCTGACTTATAAATACATACAGGCGTCAGATGGCCTCGCCGTGTCCACCAATAAAGTGCATCATCAGTCCTATTAAGTCTTTTAAGTCTAGTTATTGGTTAGTTTAAAAAAAAATTCCCCTGAAATTGAAGTAATTGTTTTCCTTCATTAAATCCTTAAGGAAACACTCACTGCTGACCAGGCACCCACCTTTGCCATCCTCTCAAGCAGACAGGGACTAGACACCACATGGAAGGCCTGCCAGTTGCACTCTTGGCTTCTGTGGTGGAGAGCTGGCCTGCTGGTCTCCCCAGGCCGGGCTGGCATGCCTGCCCTGTAGAGCAGACGAGTGCTTTCTGCAGTCCTACTTTACAGCCATGGAATCTCAGAGCTGTTCACTTTAAGTTGCAGTGAATGATTAGCTCCCATTCTAGCTCTTTTGAGGAAACATTTAAATATCCTATTTTTGTGAACTAAATCTGTGACCGCGTTTATATAGCTTTCCAGTGAGGACTCACCTCGAATCCGAGCATTCATGTGGTGTTGAGCTCTGTGATTTCATCTATTTCTAAATGCTGTTGTTGCTTACGACTAGCGAAAGAGCCTGGACCACTCGCAAGTTTAAAACTCAATTTCAGTAGGCCCCTTTCTCCTTTGAAATGCATTTTAAAAAATCTTTCTAGGTGTTCTAAAAAGATGCTATGAATTCACTGTATTGCTGCTTTGTGAAAATAGACAAACTCGGGGTAGAGCTTTGTGAAAATTTAATTCTTCAGTTATTGCAACAGTGACTCAAGGTCCTGATCTTCCTCTTCTGAAATGTTCACTTTAAAACCTCCCAAGATGGGGTAAGTGATCAACCAAAGGACTTAAGCATAACGAATGGACACAGACACTAGGGGGGTGAGGGCATGTGCCGGGGGGGTGGGGAGGGAGGCCGGAAGGAGGTCAATGGGGGAAAAGGAGACATATGCACTACTGTTTGTAATACTTTTAACAACAACAACAACAAAATCCTCCCAAGAGGGACACTTCAGGTAGATACTGCTATTGTTGGCTGAACAGTGGGAATGCCACTATTCTTTGTAGGTGTTCAATTAAAATCAACCCTCATGTACACTATTCCTCTCGAAAGCACGCCTGCAGCTTTCTTTTCTCTCAGGTGCGCATCTCCTAAACTCTAAGGGACCCCAGGAGAGCAATGGGCAGCAGCAGCTCATCCCAGGCTCACCCCCTGAACCTGTCTCCAAGGCCCCTTTTCTCCGAGTTTCCAATGAGCCAAAGCAGCCTGCCTAGTCTCTCTTCTGTTGTTTCTTCTGTCCTAAGCCCTTCCTTGTTTGACTGTCCCCAGCTTTAATTAAATAGACTAAAAAAAATAATAAAAAATCAACCAGCCCGGCTGGCGTGGCTCAGTGGCTGAGTGTCAACCTATGAACCAGGAGGTCACAGTTCCATTCCCAGTCGAGGGCACACACCCAGGTTGTGGGCTCAATTCTAGTGTGGGGCATGCGACAGGCAGCCTATCAATGATTCATTGACATTTCTCTCTCCCTCTCCCTCTCTGAAATAAAATGTCTTTAATTAAAACTAATCAACCATAGGTGTTTTATTTTATTTTTAATATATTTTTATTGATTTCAGAGAGAAAGGGAGAGGGAGAAAGAGATAGAAACATCAGTGATGAGAGAGAATCATTGATTGGCAACCTCCTACACTCCTCCTACTGGGGATCAAGCCCACAACCCAGGCATGTGCCCTTGGCTGGAATCAAACCTGGGCCTGGGACCCTTCAATCCGCAGGCCGTTGCTCTATCCACTGAGCCAAACCAACTAGGGCAACCATAGATGTTTTAGAGATGACATGGTACATATGTGATGATCTGAAATGAACAGTGGTGCTTGCAGGTAGGTGCGTTCTCTGATTTCCAATGTTCAATATTTCACTGGTTATACTGGACTGGAGGACCAGAGATGACTATCTTGGTGTAGATTCTCAGGACTCACCTGGATTAATGTTGGTGGCACTCCCCATGGTCTGACACTTGCCAGTAAAAGTGTGAGCCACATAAGGAATTTTAAATGTTCTAGTAGCCACATTTTTAAAAGTTAATCAGGCCGTAACCGGTTTGGCTCAGTGGATAGAGCGTCGCCCTGTGGACTGAAAGGTCCCAGGTTCGATTCTGGTCAAGGGCATGTACCTTGGTTGCAGGCACATCCCTAGTGGGGGGTGCGCAGGAGGCGGCTGATCGATGTTTCTCTCTCATCGATGTTTCTAACTCTCTATCCCTCTCCCTTCCTCTCTGTAAAAAAATCAATAAAATATATTTTTAAAAAAAATAAAAGTGAATCAGAAAAAATTAATTTTAATAGACATAATTCAACCTAATATGTACAAAACACTGTTTCAACCTGTGATCTATATAAACAACAAGATTAAAGAGATATTTGGCCTTTTTGTCTTCGAAATCTGGTGTGTAGTCTACAGTTACAGTACACTTAAGTCCTTACTTCCACATCCAAGTGCTCACTAGCCACAGTGGCCAGTGGCTGCCCTTCTGAAGACCACCTCTGTGGGTCAGACTTGATCTGTGGTTAAATGGTGAGCTTCCCCCTCATTTTTTCTTGGAGGGCTTTAAGGCATTAGGGCATAGTCTGAGCTCCAGCCTCCCTGGGCTTGGGTCCTGGCTCTGCCGCTCCTTGTGTGACCTATCTTGTGATTTCTCTTCATCTCAGATGCATGGTCTGTGAAAACAATGCCTGCCTTAGAGGGCTGTGTGTAAGGTCTTTGGAACAATAGTTGGCATATAGTAAGCTACAGTCTTAAACACCACTGAATGTATTTACTGTATGCTAATTAAAATTTGTATTAAATTCTACTGAATGTGGCTCAATTTGCCTGTTTTAGAGAAACTTATAAGAGGTCCCAGGAATAATTTAAAAAACATACACGTTTCAAGTGGGTTTTTGGCATACCCAAGACATACAGAGAAAACTTTTAAGGAAACCTTAAGAGCAGTAGAGGAAGTTTGCCATAAGGCCATCTGTAAACTAGTCATGCCAGTTTGGAGTAGTTGCGGTGTGTAATTTTTTCATAGATGTTAATTATGGACATTGAAGTCCAGGTCGGCCTCCATCTCTCATGCTTGCTCTGTCTTGCAGGGGCATGCATCCCCCCGGAGGAGCATCGAGTGATCTTTTCGGAAGTCCAGAAGAGGTTGTTCCTTCAAGTCGACCCAACAGGATGGCATCGAATATTTTTGGACCAACTGAAGAACCTCAGAACATGCCTAAGAGGACCAACCCCCCAGGTATAGGCTTTTGTGACTCATTGGTCCTTTGGCCTCTACTTGTCCTTATGAAGCTGCTCTTTTGATAAAATTTTCTTTTTCTTTAATCCTTTCACATATCTTCTGGTATAGGTTACCCATTGCCATCAGAGTTCTAGAATGTGAGAAAGGGTTGCTCTGTCATTCTTGAATTCTCCCTCTGTAGCAACAGACATTGGCTGGGTGTAGGCACTGAGAATGCAAAGGCTGATGGTGGAATACTGGCTCCGGCCAGGGAGTCTCTCCCAGTTGTACCATGGACTCCTTGAGATTCCTGAAATTGTGTATAGGTTACACATGTAAACGTTTTTCTTGCCCTGGCCAGTGTGGCTCAGTTGGTTGAGTGTTGTCCCATGCACCTAGAGGTCGCCAGTTCGATTCCCTGTCAGGGCACATGCCTGGGTTGCGGACTCAATCCCCAGTAGTGGGTGTGTAGGAAGCAACCGATCAATGTTTTTCTCTCGCTCTCTTTTTTAAAAAAAATCAAAAAAATTTTTTAAACAATTTTCATAGGTTTTTTTTGTTTGTTTGTGTGTCTTTTTAATCCTCAACCGAGGGTATTTTTTTCCATTGATTTTTAGAGAGAGAGTGGAAGAGAGGGAGGAGGAGGGGAGAAGGAGAGAGGGAGAGAAAAAGAAATATTGATGTGAGAGACACATTGACTGGTTGTCTCCTGTATGCGCCCTGAATGGGGCTGAGGATCAATCCTGCAACCAAGGTACGTGCCCTTGACTGGGAATTGAACCTGAGACCCTCTGGTCTGTGGGCTGACACTCTAACCACTGAGCAGAACTGGCTAGGGCTGTTTTTTAAAAAAAATATATTTTATTGATTTTTTACAGAGAGGAAAGGAGAGGGATAGAGAGTTAGAAACATCGATGAGAGAGAAACATTTTTTTACAGAGAGGAAGGGAGAGGGATAGAGAGTTAGAAACATCGATCAGCTGCCTCCTGCACACCCCCTACCGGGGATGTGCCCGCAACCAAGGTACATGCCCTTGACCGGAATCGAACCTGGGACCCTTCAGTCCCCAGGCCGATGCTCTATCCACTGAGCCAAACCAGCCAGGGCCTGTTTGTTTTTTAATCCTCACCCAAAGATATGTTTTTATTGATTTTTAGATTGGGAGAGAGAAATATTGATGTGAGAGAGAAACATTGATCAATTGCCTCCCATTCGCACCCCGACTGGGGTCGAACCTGCAACCTTTTGGTGCACAGAACAACCAAGTGAGCCACCAGGCCAGGGTAGGGCAGGAAGGAAGGGTATTTTTTAGTCAGCTTGTTGGTGGGATTAAAACTCTAAAAAAGGATGACTTGGTCTAGCACACGTCTCTTAGTTCTTACCCACATTCTGGTGGGTATAGTGGGAGAGCATCTTAGAACAATGTTTTCCTTGGCTAGTAGATTGTCCAGTTGATTGATCATACAGTGCTAGTTACCTAAGGAGCTCTCCCCTGTCTGTATCCATGAGGAAAAGGAAGGTTCATTCCATCTTTAAAGATTTGTGAGGCTAGACATAGGAATCAGTATTTCAGACAAATAATAAAATCAAGCAGAACCAGAGCTAGAGCTGCTTGCCACTCCACCTCAGTTCTAGGTGTGTGTGTATTCGACTGGTGCACATACTTCTTGACCAAACCCAAAGAAACAAAAGCAGTAGATTCAAAAGCTAGTGTTTTGTTTGATTTGCTGGGGGACAGGGAAGTGTAGATATGGTTATAGTAGAGAAGTGGGGAGTTTTACTGAGTAGCGTTCTCACTATCCAGTTTATGGGTGTAGGGCCAGGAGGGGTCAGCCCTGCACATCCTTTGTACCAGTAACAGCATAACAATGGGTCATGTGGCCGATTGAATCAAATCTCAGGCACCTGAAGGTGGACAAGCCAGCTCCCTTGGCTTTGACTCAGCAGAGTGCATATCGAGCTGTCCCTGGGGTGTCAGGTTCCCTGGAAAGTGTTGCAACTTGGGGACAGTGCTACTCGGAATCTGAGAGCTGGTAGCATCTATACGATCCAGTGGTGGTTATGTGTTTGCTTTGTCTTTGTGATGGTTGTGTCTTACGAACTTTTCTGGTATGATCCCCCAGCTCTCGTGCCCAGTGGCCACCCTGGGCCCTTCTTGACTTCAGAGAGAGAGAGCCTCTGTCGTTCATGATTACAAGGTGTATGAACAACCAGCATGATTCCTTTTGCTGAGTTCCTCCTTCATGTGGTCCTATTGTTTGAGGTTTGTTTTCTGTCCTGCCAAGTGCTCTTTAAAATTATCTGTGATGAGCACAGCCAGTGTGGCTCAGTTGGTTGAGCATCATCCCATGCATCAAAAGGTCACCAGTTCAGCATCATCCCATATGCCCAGGTTGGGGGGCTTGATTCCCAGTCAGGGCACATGCCCAGGTTGGGGGGCTTGATCCCCAGTAGGGGGCTTGCAGGGGGTAGCTGATCGATATCTCTCTCTCCTCGATGTTTCTATCCCTCTCCCTCTCCCTGAAATGGGTTTTTGTTTTTTTTTTAATATTTTTTTATTGATATCAGAGAGGAAGGGAGAGGGAGAGGGAGAGATAAACATCAGTGATGAGAGAGAATCATTGATTGGCTGCCTCCTGCACACACCCCACACTGGGGATCAAGCCCGCAACCCAGACATGTGCCCTGACCAGGGATCGAACCGTGACCTCCTGGTTCATGGGTCGACACTCAACCATTGAGCCATACTGGCTGTACTGAAATCAGTTTTAAAAAAAAAATTAAATGTGATGAATTCTCAAGGGAAGCTGGAAATGGAAAACTGCTAGTTGTATCCACAACCCCAGACCTAAACTCCTGCCTTTGTTTCTTATTTAGTCTTGCAGACTTAGCCAGCACAGCCCGTCAGTGAGAGGGCCTGATTGAGAAAAGTGTGAAGGGCAGAGTGTGTGACTTAGTACGTGAGTCACTGAAAATTTACCAAGGATTGTCATACCCAGTGTTTCATTTACTCCTCATTCATGTGCTTTGCTACTGGCCTTGTTTAGATCTTCTACAAATTGTTTTTCCTGGTGGTCTAACAGTGATTGATATGTGCGGATTTAATATCTGCCTGGGAGTATGCTAAATGCTTTGCATGTATTTATTTAATTCTCTCTACAAACCTAGGAGGTAGGTGGTATTACCCCCTCGACATGGAGAAAACTGAGGCTCAGGGCGGTTCACAGGTGTGTTAAGCCCCACAACTCACTGGTAGCAGAACTAGCTTTTGCATATGGGTTTTTCTGACTCCAGAGCTCCAACCTTACCTCCTGAGTGTATCTACTGGGATAACTTACTCAAAATAGAATTGTTGAGTGATTTAAAATACTGATAGATACTTCCAACTAGTCTTTAATGGGTGGCCCAGTGTTCACCATGACACATGTGATGTTGCTCCTCACACTCTACCATCATATATCTTGCATTTATTTTTCTTCAGTTATGGATGGATTAAGCACCTTTTCTGTCTAGAAAGCTGAATTCATCTTTCAGGTAAAATATTGAGTAATAGACAGGACTAATTGAAGTTCAAAAACAGAACTATAGGGTTGGACATATACACAGTAAAACTATAATAAATAAGTTTGTAGTTTCTAGAAAATTGAGGCATGGAGTGACGTGGAAGGAATACTCAGGTTTCTGTGAGCTGGTGGCATCTATACAATCTGTTGGTGGATATGTGGGTGTTTGCTTTGTCTTTATTTGTGATAGTTGTATCTTATGAACTTTTCTGTTATGTTTAACAATTTAGAAAATGTTTTTAAATGAGCGTGGCTCTAGCCAAAACCTTCATATTGAGTTACTTTTATCTAACTTTTTTTAAAAGCTGAATATTCATTTTAAAAACTAGAGGCCTGGTGCACGAATTTGTGCATGGGTGGGGCCGGTCGGGGAAAGGGGCTGCGGGCGGTTGGCCAGCTGGCCCCACCCCCTGGACGAACTCCCAGTCAAGGGGACAATTTGCATATTAGCCTTTTATTATATAGGATAGGATAATTTACTTCAGCATAACCAGAAACAATGCAATAAGGGAATGACCTCAAGCATTACTTTTTCTTCACTTTGTGGCCTAGATGTTTTTGCTAACAACACACTGTTAATAACAGCCTGGCAGCATTACTGAGGGCTTACCCACTTCATGTATGTTACCTCAGGCATTTCACCGACCGCCCCAGGAAGGTATTATTATTATTTATACCTTGTTAGAGTTGAGAAAATGGGGACAAAAGAAGGTTGAGGTCACTTGTCCCGGCTCATGAGTAAGTGACTGAACAGGGTCTCCATCCAGCAGTCTGGCCACAGCTCAGCTGTCCTTAACACCATGCAGGGCTGGTTTCCCATCCCCAGAGTTCCCAGCTTGGTGTGTGTGGCTCCTTGGGAGGTCCATAGTCAAGGTTCAGGTTTGTAATCACCCTGATGTTATATGAACGTGCGTGTGCACATTTTCCTGCAGAGCAGTCCCACATGTTCTGTGTCCTCCCAACCAGCACAGGCAGGGAACTGCAGTCCAGTCGCTCCTTTCTGTGCACTCTGATTCTACGTGTCCCCTAGAGAGCAGTCACCAACCTTTTGGGCTGCCCTAGAGGACTGGCATCCTGGAAGGCCACGCTGCTTTATTTATTATTTATTTATTTTTTTATTTCAGAGAGGAAGAAGAGAGATAGAAACATCAATGATGAGAGAGAATCACTGATCAGCTGCCTCTGCATTCCCCCTGCTGGGGTTGAGCCCACAACACGGGCATATGCCCTGACCGCAATCAAACTGGTGACCTCCTGGTTCATAAGTTGACGCTCACCCTCTGAGCCACACCAGTTGGGCATCCACTCCAACAGCAGGGGTCGGAAGACTATGGAGAGAACAAGCCCCAGAGGAGCCTCCTGCTCTCTGAGCTCACTCGGGACTCGTCATTCATACTGTTTTTAGCATTCATGGCCTTCTATTGCAGCAGTGTGGGTTATTATAGCCAAGAAACGACTGTAATCACTTTTCCTTATTCAGATATGAGCAAAAAAGAATACTCCCCCTTTTTTTTACATTAAGACATTGTGTGCCAGGTAGATTGTTTTACACCATTTTTCACTGAACAGTATGTCCAATACAGAGAAAATACAGCCAACATTTATTGAGCATTTATGTCCCAGGCATTGTTCGAAGCATCTGACATATGAGCTACAGTAAGTCATTGAATCCTCTCAGTGCTGTGAAGAAGATCCTTTTATTATCCCCATTCTACAGATGAGGAATTTGGGGCACAAAAAGGCCAAGTAACTTCTGTACAGTCGTATAGCTATTTAATGGAATGCATCTTCTTCCTCCTATAAGATAAATTGTTGGTGCACCGGGGCCATGATGATAATGGTCCCAGCGTTTAGCATAGCACTCTGGAAAGGAAGTGCGTGTGTGGTGTTTGCCCAGTGAATAAATGATATATTGGTATTGTATAGTAGCCATCTTTCTACTTAATGTGGGGCATTTAAACATTTACTTTTCATGGCCAGGCCTTAGTCATCAGCTTATACGAAGTTACATCTTAGATGCATGTCTTCATTATGTCTTATCAGATGACTTAGAGTTGGCAGCAAAGATGTTAAATGTCTGTGTTTTGCTGACATATCTACTTGTCACTGGAAATTCCAGCCAGAATGAGGTCAGAAAATTACTACTAAATGTTATTTTCCAGATTACAGCTTTGCCTGTAACAGGACATGTTATTAAATTCATTCCTTTCTGTCTGACCTAAAAACTTAGAAACTGTTTGCTTTTAATTTACTAAAGAACATTTCATGGGTTTAATGAAGAAGATTCTTTAACAAAAAAGCATGAAAAGTTCAGGGGTAAAGAAATTGGGGGCGGGAGGGGATGCTGCTTTATGCCCTCTCACCATCTTGCCTCCCAGTTCAGTCAGTTCCGAAATGAAGGCCCTGGCAGGCACCTGGGAAAGGGGTTAGGTCTTTAGGCACTCACTATCCCCGCCTTGTTGGCCTGAACTCAGGACGGGACTAGGGTGTTGCTATGAGAGGAGCTCTCTGAAGTGATGAATGTGAAAGGCAGGAGCAGGGAGGTGTTCTGGATTGCTCACTGCTCTGTGTTGTCTCTGCAGGGGGAAAAGGAAGTGGTATCTTTGAAGAATCCATGCCTGTGCACACTCGACAGCGTCTGAACCCACCTGGTGGGAAGACCAGTGACATTTTTGGGTCCCCAGTGACGGCTACTTTACCCTTGGCACATCCCAACAAACCCAAGGTATGGACTACATTCAGATAGCAGGCATAGACGAAAGAACAGCAAACATTGAGCCAGGCTCTTTTTCTCAAAGGCCCTGAGGCAGCTTGGGCATGTTATTAGGAATAGACAGGAAGGGTGACGTTGGTTTTCCTGGGTGCAGTCATTAGTAATTGAGTTTTGAAACTCCCCTGAGTCATTGGAGAAACAGATTTCATCCTCGTGATGACGGAGCCCTGGGGGAAGCTGGTCTTAGTGTGTTGATAGCAGCGACTGCCCACTGCAAATAGGCGGCTGCTCTTCTCTGCACAACACTGAGGGGTGGCAAGAATAGTTACAGAATTGTTCATACAAAAGAGGAGCTTATGTTTCACAAAAATTTCACAATTTTTAATGGTCGTTGATAAGTACAACTGCATTGGACTAAAATTCACCAAGTATTTAGAATTCATGGGTTCCCTACTTACACTTTTTAAAAAATTTTTTTTTTTCTGGTCAGTCCTTACCCGAGGATACTTCTCCATTGATTTTTAGAGAGAGTGGGAGAGAAAAAGAGAGAAACATTGATGGGAGAGAGACACATCAATTGGTTGCCTCCTGCACGTGCCCCGACCAGGGCTGGAGATCAAACTTGCAACCAAGGTACATGCCCTTGACCAGACTCAAACCCAGGATCCTTCAGTCTGAGGGCTAACACTCTATCCACTGAGTCAAACTGGATAGGGCTACTTTTTAAAATCTTATTTATCACCTTTGGAGAATGCCAGAGGATCAACTCAATATCATGAAAACTGCTAAAAGACAGAGTCAAACATTTGTTTGTTTTAAATATGTTTTTACTGACTTTAGAGAGAGGAGAAGGGAGAGAGAGAGAAACAAAACATTTAATCGGCTGCCTCCTGCATACCCACTACTGGGGATTGAGCCCATAATCCGGGCATGTGCTCTGACCAGGAATTGAACCAGTTACCTCTCAGCACGGGATATGCTCAATCAACTTAGCCACACCGACCAAGACAGAATCAAGCATTTAGACAGCATTTTCTGCATGAATTGTACTTCAGGATAACGGTTTTTAAGGCAAATTTGCCTTTTATAAAAGTACTCTAGCCTGTAAGTGAAGAAGGAATATCAGAATTCAAATATCACCATTCTGCAGAGTTGTAATGAAATTGTGGATCTAGGCAATGATCATCAGTGGTTCTTAACATCACAAAATGAGAGACAAACCAAAAATTATAGGACTCATAATAGACCACCTTTGATTATCAAAAAAAACAGGACCGAATGAGATGAAACCTCAGATTAGTTGATACCACAGGGATTCAGAGTTCTTGAAAATATGGGAAATTAACAGCAGAGTGGAGGGATATTCTAATTTTTTTAAAAAAGACTTAACACAATCCCTATCAAAATCCCAACAATGCTTTTTTTAAAAAATAGGCCCATTTTAAAATTCATATGGAATTTCAAGGGACCCGAAAGAGTCGAACAACCTCAAAAATGAAGAACGAAGTTGGAGGCTTACTCCTCGCAATTTCAAATTTACTATAGTAATCAAAATTGTGTGACACTGACATAAAGATAGACAAACCAGTGGAATAAAATTGAGAACTAAGAAATAAATTCTCACATTTATGGTTCATTGGTAATGTCCACAGGGTGCCACGATCATTCAGTGGAGAATAGAACAGTCACTTCAACAGATGTTGCTGGGGAAATTGGATATGCACATGCAAAAAATGAAGGTGGACCCTTACCTTACACCATATACACTTACCTTACACCATATACGAACATTAACTAAAAGTGGATCAAAGACCTACATTTAAGGGCTAAAACTACAAAATTCTGAGAAGAAAATTTAGGGACAAATCTTTTTGATCTTACTAGATTTGATAGTGGCTTAAATATGACACCAAAAATAAAGGCAACAAAATTTCAAATAAATAAATAGGACTTCATTAAAATTTTAAAACTTTCGGCCCTGGCCGGGTACCTGGTTAGAACGTCGTCCTGCTATGCCAAGGTTGTGGGTTCCATCCCCAGTCAGGGCACATACAAGAATCAACAATGAATGCATAAATAAGTAGAACAACCAGTCGATTTCCCTCTCCTGTCCTTTCCCTTCCTCCCTTTCCTTCCCCCTTCTCTCTCTCAAAATCAATAAAAAATTTTAAAGATACCATCAATATAGCATTAATTACAGTAGCCAAGATATGGAAGCAACCTAAGTGTCCATTGATAGATAAATGAATAAAGATGTACATATATACAATGGAATATTATTTAGCCATAAAAAAGAATGAAATATTGCCATTTACGGTAGTTTAGATAGAACTAGAAGGTATTATGCTTAGTGAAATAAGTCAAACAGAAAGATAAATACCATATGATTCACTTATATGTAAAATCTAAGAAACAAAGTAAATGAACAAACTCAGATGCAGAGTACGAATTGGTGGTTGCCAAATGGGAGGGGGGTTGGGGTGCTGGGTGAAAAAAGTGAGAGGGAAATTGCCAGTTATAAAAATAGTCACAGGCCTGGCTGGTGTGGTTCAGTAGTTGAGCATCAGCTTGTGAACCAGGAGGTCACTGCTAGATTCCCGGTCAGGGCACATGCCCAGATTGCCCACTTAATTCCCAGTGGGGGGCATGCAGAATGCATCCCATCAATGATTCTCATCATTGACATTTCTTTCTCTCTCTGTCTCTGTCTCCCCCTTCCTCTGAAATCAATAAAAATCTATTTAAAACAAAAATAGTCACGGGGCTATAAAGTACAGCATAGTGAAGAGTCAACAATATTATAATAACTATGGTGTCAGATGGGTAATAGGCTTATAGGGGTGATTATTTTGTAAGGTATATAAATGTCTAATCACTCTTTCATACACCTGAAATTAATATAATGTATGTCAACTGTAATTTAAAAATAATTTTTCTCACACAGATTGTCAAACTGCAGCGGGAAGGTCGGGGAGGGTTGGGGGGCAGGAGAGAGGGGGGTAAGAGACCAACCGAAGGACTTGTATGCATGCATATGAGCATAACCAATGGACATAAGACACTGGGGGGTAGGGGAAGCCGGGGAATTGTCAAGGGCGGGGAAAAAAAGGACACATATGTAATACCCTTTGTAATACTTTAAGCAATAAAAAAAAATAAAATAAAATAAAAATAAATAAATAAAAATAATTTTTAAAAAACCACTATCATGAGAATGAAAACACAACCCATAGAATATATGAAATCACATATCTGATGAAGGTTTGCTATCCAAATTATATAAACAACCCAATTCAAAATGGACAAAGGACTTGAATAGACATCTCTTCAGTCAGCACATGAAAAGATGTTCAGCATTCTTAGTCCTTAGGGAAAGGCACATGAAAATCACAAGGAGGTAGCACTTCACACCCACTAGGATGACTATTATAAAAACAAAACGAAAACAGAAAATAACAAATGTTGTTTGTTGGCAAGAATATGGAAAAATTGAAACCAACAGTGCTATTGAGAATGTAAAATGGTTCAGCCAATGTGGAAAACAGTTGGAGTTTCTGAAAAAGTTAAACATAGAATTTACCATGTGATCCAGCTATTCCACTCTTAGGTATATATTCCCAGAATTTGAAAACAGGAATTCAAATATTTGTACACCTATTTTAATAGCAGTACTTATAGTGATGCTATTAAACAATACAAGTGTCAACCAACAGGTGAATGGATAAATAGAATGTGTTATACATACATAATGGGATATTCAGCCATAAAAAGGACTGACATTTCTGATACATGCTACAACATGGATGAGCCTTGAAAACATCCTAATCTTCGAAAATTTGGGTATTAGATATTTAAGAATCAGTTATTTTTGCAATTGTGTGTTATGGGTGTTTGGTTGGTTTTTTGGACATTTTTAAGAGCCACATCTTGAATTATTTATGGGTAAATGAAATTTCTAGAATTTGCTTTAAAATAATTCCACAAGGGGGTGGAGAGATTGTAATTGGGAGACTGTGGCTGAGACCGGGATGGCAATGAGTTGATGTCTTACAGCTCTACGGCGGGTTATGAGGGGATTCACAGTGCTACTTTGTTTATGCTTTAAATTGTCCATAATAAAAACATTTTTAGAAGTTGAAAATGAACCCAAATCATCCATCCATGTCTTGATTTTCATCGTCCATCTGAATGGTCGTAAAAAGTTTCTGAATCACATATTGACCTGGGGTTTGCCTTGTTGCAGGACCATGTGCTCTTGTGTGAAGGAGAAGACCAAAAATTGGACCTTAAAGGTGAGTTTGTGTCCTGTCCCTTCCCCTGAGTGCTCTCACTCTGAAAGAGTTGCTGGTGCACCCAGAGAATGAGAGGTAATATTCCTGTGTCCCTTGCAAGCCAGCTGAGAAAAACAAGGTTGTGTTTATTGCTGAGGATTTAAGATTTAAAGAAGGCCAGGGAAATGGGCTCAGCTATTTCTGATGAAAGCTTTTCAACTGCTCATCACTGGTTTTTCTTCACATCTTGTCATTACTCATCAGCCTAGGCCTAAGACCCAAGGTGTGCTATTCTAGAAGCTGGTCTTTTGTAGGGAAGGGCAGGGATCCAAAGCCTCGTGACTGCGGGTAGCACCAGCAGAACTAATGCAGAAAAGAAGGGCATAAGAAGAGCAGGGACAGGAATGATGAGCAGGAAGAATGTGAGGCTTGCATGTGGTGGAGAGAGCTGGTGCTTCTGCAATCCATCACCCAGGGAGAGAGCTGCCCCCATGGTGAGGCTAGATGTCATCCTTGAGTCCCACTGTTGTTCTCAAAGCTGACAGCACTGATTGCTGCCTGTGGGTCACCATTTCCCTCAGTTGACGACCAAGATATGTGGGAATTCATTCATTCACTCAAAACATCCAGAGTAAGTGTCAGAAAACCTTGCCTCATCTTGCTAGACCCTCCAGTTAAGACTGGCTTCCTCTCTGTTCATGCTTACTTTGAGATAGTGTGCTTTTTATATTTGTGGTGGAGAAAAAGGGAAATGGAGTCCAACAAGCAATATAAAGAAGTATTGAGCTTATTTAGGAATGTATCGAGGATTATTTATAGTACTGAGCCCCACTTTATGCCCAGTTCAAGAATGGCCTCTGCTAATAATCAGTGAGTCTTCTTGGCACAGACGGAAGCCTTGCTCTGTTTTTCTCTCTTCCCATTACAGTATGCATTTCTTGCTAGCTGGTCTATATCACAGACTGTCCATGTGCACAGCTCACCAATCCAGGTGTTGGGGAGCCTCTAATGCAGTGGTTCCCAAACTTATTTGGCCTACCGCCCCCTTTCCAGAAAAAATATTACTCAGCGCCCCCTGGAAATTAATTTTTTTAAAATTTTAATAGCAGTTAAACAGAAAGATATATGTATTAATGTTTCTACCTTTTTCGTAAAATATAGTAAAGAAAGGTGTAAATTAGAAACATTGAAGTTTGAAATTATGAAACTATTTATTGAACTCAGAATAGAAAGGTAATACAAAAAAAGTTAAAACAAATGCACCTATGGCCATCACCACCCCCCTGGATCGCTGCAGCGCCCACCAGGGGGCGGTAGCGCCCACTTTGGGAATCACTGCTCTAATGGATGGTTTGTTGCTTTGTCCCACAGCTGCCATGAGCACCTTGCCCAGAGAAGAGCCAGGTGAGAAAGGTGGCCCAAAAGAAGCAGACTCTGCCCAGGAGCCCCAGCCCACACCCACAGCTGACAACCATGAGCCCAGGCTGGGCCCACGTCCTCGATCTCACAACAAAGTCCTGAATCCACCTGGAGGCAAATCCAGCATCTCCTTCTACTAGAGAAGCTATTGCTTCCCCTGTAGCCAGATAAGAAACTCGAGAGATAGGATTTCAAATATTATAGTTTCCTTTAGCCCAAAGGAACGGGGGTGGGAGAGGGTCTGTTGTGTATCTGAAGCCACTGCTCAGGCTCCCCTGCCACCACGAGAGCCACAGAGGACCTCACCTTCCAGACTGCCGAGAGACATATCTTAGTGGGGGGCTGTGACGCCGTGGTGAACAGTCCTACGTAATTTTGGAGGAACTTTCAGATGGGCTGGGTGGGGAGCTGGTGCAAGGCTACAGGGGCCCTGATGAAGTGAGATCTTCCAAGTCCTGGTTGCATCGGTGACCTGCCAGCCAATTGGGTATCTAGGAATCACTCCACACAGTAGCAGAGTTTAAAGCCTCAGAAAGAAAGCCAAAAACCACCTGTGCATTGGGCGTAAGCCGAAACACTAGTCTCCATTCTTGGGACTATTGCTGCTAACCCGAGACCTCCTTTGCACCCAGGCACAGAGTATTCTGCAGTCTTTTCTTGAAACATTTTGAGTGCTTTCCCTCGGCAGCTGTCAACAAAAACCAAAAAGTTTTCTCAGTCTTATGCTTTATGGAGAGATTTTGTATCTTGATCCTCTGGGGTGATCTATCTGCCTTTCACTCACAATGGACTGGACTCAGTCTCTTCACAGACTGGTTTTGCTTATGAATTGTTTTGGGGTTTTTTTTCTCTCATCCTTAAATTTCAGCCTTAGCTCTTCAACACTAATGTGGACAGTTCATTTATCTGCAAGGCCCACTGACTTCTGTAAGACTAAAACTCTATCCAGATACATAATTGGGTTATTTAAATCTTTCATGTGTCTTTATTCCTGTTGACATTGGGAAGAAGAGATGTTTGAGAACTTTGAGTTCTTTAATAATATCTAAAGAGCTATTCTTAAATACCAGCTTTACATAAGTGACCATTGACTCTGGTCTGTTTCTGACACCTCTCTAGAAAAAAGTCAGTTACTCAGGTACGCCGAAAGGAAGAAAAGTTTGCTTAGGCCACCCTTTATAAAGCTTTGCAGAACCTTTGGACCATAATTCAGTTTCCAGAAGAGACTTGGAGACCTTAGGCTAGGTGATTAGTTTGGCAAAAAAAGCCTTAACTGGCCATTTCTGTGATATTTACCAGCAAAGGTAACGACCTGGCAAGTTGTGTTGCTTTAATCTGTCAGACAGAAGTTTCTCCCATTGAGCCTCCTAAGAGTTACAGTCTGCATCACTCATGCTGGACCAGTAGTTAATAGAGGGGAGAGAGGGTTTGTGTGGTGGTTGCTGTTGGTGTGGGTGCCTGCAGAGCTAATGCCAGGTGCTGGAAATGTCTTCGTCGTTAAAACTGAGAAAAGAAACACGTGTGTTTAGTGATAGCTACCGTGGCTGAGACACTAAGTGCCTACAGGAGCTGCCTCCCAAACCCCACTTCACCCACCACAGTGAGGGGATCTGCAAGTGGCTTTGTCAACCAAAGAGTTTCCCTCTCAGTTATCCTGCTGACTCTGGAGCCAAGAAATAGGTATTTCATGTGACTTTATCAAGTACTTCCTGTCTGCATGTTTAAAATGGTAATTTTTAAGAAATTGTTTGGAATTCAGAGTATTTTTCCCCCATTAAGAAATGTCATAAATGGTGGTTAACTTTTAAGCCCAAACACACTAATTTGTTTAACTTATAATGAAATGTACTAATGGTAGAAATGAACTGCCATTTGTAACTACATTTCGCTTTTAATACACAAGAAAATAATTGGTGAATTCCAAATTGGGTTGCTGGCATTGTGCTGCTGGCCCTTGCGGCATCACCCCCACCCTCACTGTCAGCCACATGAGAGGAAGGACTCTAGTTCTATCCACTGGCAGAGATCCATGAACTCTTAGCATCCTGTTATCAACCTCTTAAGCTGCATTGAAAAATTACCAGTCTATTTTTATTAAGCCTTAAAACTTTTTATGTGCATTTGGTGCCAACTTTTTTCTAGAGCTGTATCAAAAACAACAAACCTGTACTCACATCACAATGTAATTTTGATAGGAACATTTTGTTATTTTTACAAGGCAGAATTGGGTGTAACAGTTGAAATAAACTTCGTAATCATGTATGCAGGGTCTTTGCCTGTTTGGTGTCTGTGTGTCTGGGGGGGTGCACATACTTTCCTTAACACCCATTCTCCAACATGCCTGACCGCTGCTCCTTTCCTTATAGCGTTTCATCAGTGAATGGGTTGCCTTTATTTTTTTTTCCATTTAGCCAGGGGATGCCCAAATTAATCTCTAAGGTTATGGATTTAGATTTTTTTCATTTGAAAACCAGATTAAGCTGTCCTTTTTTTAAATTTTATTTTGTTAGGTATCCAATTGTTTTACATATATATTTATTATTATTATTATTATTATTGATTTCAAAGAGGGAGAGAGATATAGAAACATCAATGATGAGAGAGAATCATTTGATTGGCTGCCTCCTACATGCCCCACATGGAATCGAGCCCACAACTCAGGCATGTGCCCTTGACTGGAATAGAACCCAGGTCCCTTCAGTCCTTAGGCTGACCCTCTATTCACTGAGCCAAACTGGCTTAGGGCCAAAGATTCAGCTTTGAGTAGAATGAGTGGGAATGTTCTAGAGTCCCAGTTTCTATAAAGATTCATTTTTTCTGCCACTTGTTTTCCTAACAAATGGAAGGTATTTGAACTTGCCTCTGAATTGGCTTTGAAACTGTCCAGTACAAGCCTTCTCATGAGTAGGTGAGGTGCTGAGCTGTTAGAGTTTGCCTGTAGATTCAAGCCCTGCAGAGAAGGCACAGATTGAACATCTTTCCTTCTTACATATTACCTATTATCAAATGTCCTACAAGCAAATTAGTGACCTCCTGGTTCATAAGTTGACGCTCACCCTCTGAGCCACACCAGTTGGGCATCCACTCTGCTTTAGAATCCACTCCAACAGCAGGGGTCAGAAGACTATGGAGAGAACAAACCCCAGAGGAGCCTCCTGCTCTCTGAGCTCACACAGGACTCGTCATTCATACTGTCATATCTTTGTGACTCAAACCTTACAAGAATACATGTACCTCCTTTGTTATCTAGTTCATTTCTTCTGAACTCATTATGTGTGTGTGAGTGTGTTTTGGTGGTTTTTAAAATGTTTTTATTGATTTGAGGAAGAGAGGAAGGGAGAGGAAAAGAGAAACATCAATTTGTTGCCTCCCATATGCACTCTGACCAGGGATCAAACTCGAAACCTGGGTATGTGCCCTGACCGGGAATTGAGCTGGCCACCTTTTGGTGCATGGGACAATGCTAAACCAATTGAGCCACAGTGGTCAGGGCTCAACTCATGTTCTTAATCCTTAGAATTCTTGGAGATCATGAATGAAGTACTAGTATTCCTGTTTTATGTTTGACTAAAAAGCTATCTAAAATTCAACTTGGGAAGAAATGAGAGGCACATTGCAGGGGTTTGGTTTGAGTGATTTTCAGCAGGCATTTGGGATATTTAAAAATTAAAGTAGAACTTGCCCTGTCTTGTTTGGCTCAGTAGATAAAGCGTCAGCCTGCAGACTGAGCCACACAGGCTGGGCTCCAGTTGCATTCTTCAGTAAGCATCAAGAGTTATATCAGCCTGGCCATCGTAGCTCAGTGGTTGAGCATCGACCTATGAACCAGGTCAGAGTTCCGATTCCCGGTCAGGGCACATGCCTGGGTGTGGGCTTGATCCCCATTGGGGGGACATGCAGGAGGCAGCCAATCTATGGTTCTCTCTCATCATTGATGTTTCTATCTCCCTCTCTCAAATCAATAAAAATATATTTTTTAAAATTATATCATCATGTTAAAACTTGATTTTGTTTTAACCAATTTCAAGTAACAAATCTAATTATATGTATACACTGAGTGGCCAGATTATTATGACCACCTGACGTTTGTAGGCAAATAGCCGTACACTGCATCGTATGGGATATGGAAGCCGAAGGCCTGTTCAAACACCTTTGCTGTCTGCAATTACCAAGATAAAACGTCTCCAATTTTTACAGGAACACAAGGATTGAACAGTCAAGCATTGAAAAAAAGTCATATGGTCCGATGAATCATGTTTGCAGTTGCATCATGCAGATGGCAGAGTGAGAATTTGGCAGAAACAGCATGAAAGCATGCACCCCTCATGCATGAGTTATGCCCCGACCTGCAGGGCACGCTTCGTGGGTACACCGCACCAAATCCTGCAAAGGAATGAGAGGATAGGAGACGCGAAGAAATGGAGGCAAGACAAAGTTCTGATCAAGCCTCAGTTTTATTCTTTACAGCGAGTGGTATTTATACTTTTTCTAGAGGATGGGCAAAGGAAGTCGTTAAGGATGTAACAGACTTTGGAATGTCGCAGCTTATCAGCGGAGATGTAGCTTGCTTTGTGCTTAGGGTGAGGGTATGTTATTTCTTAACTCCAGGCTAAATTGCAAGGTTAACTTTTAACTCCAGGCCAAATCGGGAGTTGGCTTGGAGGAGCCAGAAACCTCTTGTTGTAAGCTGGAGATGTATATGTGATTTATAATGGCTCCCAACAATTCCTCCCTTACCATTTAGTTAAGGGTGGGCATTAACCGACTGGGGGAGTAGTGACCTGGTTCCTCCCATGAGATCAGCAGATCTCACCTCTGGTGGCTCTTGGTATCTTTTGGGGAGGAGAGGCAGAGCCAACAATTATATATGTATGGATACCAACCTCTATGCAAACCAGGTGTGCTCACAGAGAAATCCAGAGGCGGTCGAGAAAATTTTGATTTTCTGTTTTGACCTTCCCTTGCAGTGCTTTGCCCTGCACCCAGACGGTGCCCATACCATACCTCTATATAGAGTGTAGGTAAGCATTCCTCTGGCTTTATGCTGTCCCCGTGGGGAGGGAGCTCTGGCAATCACAATCACATTCTCGGTCTATAGTAGTTAAACAGTGGTAGTGAACCTGAATGGGTTTGGCCAGGATGC